>NC_037539.1:557963-576210 GCF_001531365.2 Cynara cardunculus var. scolymus
TTATTACTTTATTATATTTTTTATTTTTATAAATAAAAAATAAAACAAAAAATTTATTACTTTTAATATATTATATTCTTAAATAGTTTCAAAAAAGACAAATTATATAAAAAAATAACGTACTTTTTACTTGATTCTTATTTTAAGTAACATACTTTCAAAACTTTAACCGAATATCATGCTGATGTAACAAATAATGTGGTATCCAACTCAGTATTATTTGTTATTCAATCCAATTTCATCTCATCGTCAAATCAACATGACAACCGGTTAATGCTTCAATCATTTACCTAATAACTTAAATGTTTAAAACTTTACATATTATATATCAAAATGAAGATTTTATTATATATCAAAATAAAAATTTTAAAAGTAGGTTATGAAGACTTTTTCATACAATTTATTATAAGTAATTAATTTTCTGACAAAGATGCTTCCAAAGATTTTATAACAACCAAATCCATTTTATTTCCGATTTAGGTTACACTTAAGTTCAATTTAGGAAAATAAACCAATTAATTAATTTCTTTAATTGCAAAAAGATTTAACGTTTTTTAATTCAAAACCCGGAGTTTTCCGGTAGGGAAGATTCGGTTGAGAACCGTATTCCATTACGAACCTAGAAATCATTGAAAATATATCACATGTTCGATACATTCAGCTCGACTTCTGTAAAAAACTCATATTCACTATTCATGATGAATATAAACATCTAGCACGTTTTCGATGGTCCTCCCTCGATTTGCAATAAAACTTAGTTCTCAACCGAACTTTCTTCTTGACAGGTATATTTATAAATTTGCTGATTTTGGTTATATTAATTATCGGGTGAAATTGATAAAACTAAAATTCTTATTACAACTAGGGACAAACCTATTAGATCCCGAGCAGAGTCCTGTATATCCGCTCAATCTTATTTTGTAATGAAAAAAAATTGGGATAATAAAACGTGCACCCGCTAAAAATTGAGCGATGCTCCAAAATATCATAAAATAGAACAAACATCAACCAAAAATCCAAAAGTCCTTCGAACTCAACTAAAAATCCATTCAAAATCAACCAAAAAAACCGAAAAATAACCATCGAAATCATCAAAAAAATCTTAATTTTTTTTTGAAATAGTATAATTCTATTTTTCCTCACTGATCCGCCGCTAAAAGGGTCTTTCATCGTTGATCCGTTGCTGATATAGTCTCTCATTAATTTGCGAGTGTTTAATGCCCCACCTCAGAAAAATTCTGAGTCTGCCACGTAGTCACGTACTATAATTTATAAAAGGAATAAGAAAAAAAAATCCCAAGTAAAATAAGATGCATGTAAATAAACCGATTTTTTCCTTATTTTATGCACTTCCCATAATACCACCTTCATTTCTGTATATAACACCACCATCTCCACCATTTCAACCACCTTCTCATCATCAACAAACAACCACCTTCTGCAAATCATGATGAACATCCATGGCAGAAAGCAGAACCTTTTGATGTTTCCATGGTTAGGCCATGGCCACATTTCTCCTTTCCTAGAACTCTCCAAAAAGCTAAGTAACACTAACCTTTTCAACATCCACCTTTGTTCCACTCCTGCTAACCTAGAATCCATCAAAAAAACCCTAGGAAACAACTCCGAGATTCGACTCATCGACCTCCACCTTCCGCCGTTGCCGGAGCTCCCACCCCACCTTCACACCACCAATGGCCTCCCTCTCTATCTTATGCCATCTCTCAAACAAGCTTTTGATATGGCAAGTCCAACCTTTTCAAGAATCTTGAATACCCTTAAGCCCGATTTGCTCATTTACGACCTTATTCAGCCGTGGGCGGCGGCTGCCGCTGCTGCCATTGGGATCCCTTCAGTGGTGTTCATCACCACCAGCACCACCATGGCTGCCACCATGTTTCATCTTTACTTGCATTCCTCCACAGGCGTTGAGTTTCCATTCTCCTCGATTTACTTTCGTAGCTACGAGTGCGTTCACATATCCGAGATTCTTGAAAGCTCGGCAAATAACCGTAAAGATAAAGACCGTGTTATGGAGTGTGTCGACCGGTCTTCGAGTATTGTCCTTGTTAAGTCGTTCAAGGAGGTCGAAGGTAAGTACGGGGATTACCTTTCTCTTCTCACGGGTAAAAAAGTTGTACCCGTGGGTCCACTTGTTGTGGACCCGTTTCTTGATACGAAACAGAACAGTACGATCCAGTGGCTTGATACAAAAGCCACTGGATCTACCGTTTTTGTTTCATTCGGAAGTGAATATTTTCTTTCGAGTGCCGATATCGAAGAAATCGCATATGGGTTAGAGATGAGTAAAGTTAACTTCATTTGGGTCTTGAGGTTTCCAAAAGGGGAAAGAAATATTAGGGTTGAAGAAGCTTTGCCATTAGGGTTTCTTGAAAAGGTAAGAAACAGGGGTTTAGTGGTTGAAGGATGGGCCCCACAAACAAAAATATTAGGGCACAAAAGTGTAGGAGGTTTTGTGAGTCATTGTGGATGGAGTTCAGTAATGGAAGCCATGAAATTTGGTGTTCCAATAATTGCAATGCCAATGCATCTTGACCAGCCGGTCAACGCTCGGCTGGTGACGGAGGTTGGGGTCGGGGTGGAGGTGGTGAGGGAGGCGGATGGGCGGTTGAGGCGGGAAAAGGTGGCGGCAGTGGTGAGACGAGTGGTGGTGAGTAAGTTAGGGGAAGGTGTGAGGAAAAAAGCCAAGAAAATGAGTGGTGATCTGAGGGTGAAAGGAGAGAAGGAGATTGATGGGGTGGTGGAGGAGCTATTGCAACTTTGCGGTGGTGGCGGTGGCGGTGGCGGTGGCGATGGCTGTGGCATCGGCGGCATCAGTGGTGGTGGTGTTGAAAAGAAGAAAAGTGGAGGGTTTGCAATTGATGGGGTGGTGGAGTTGTTGCAACTTTGCGGTGGTAGCGGAGGTGGTGGTGGTGATGGCAGCGGCGGCGTTGTTGGTGGTGGTGGTGGCAGTGGAAGTTTTGCGGTGGAGAGTGAAGTTTGAGAAAATACATTTTAAAAGATACCGAAGAGTGACAGAAATGCCCTTCAGAGTATTAACCTAGGCTTAGTTTCCGTAACCAGGGTTTGTTTTTGAAAATATTTTTGATATAATTTTCAAAAATAATAAACCCAAATTTTAGTTATTAGTTTTTTCCTAATTTTAGGAGGAAAAAGCCACCCTCTTTCTGTGATGGCCAAAATATCAAATATTTAATAAATATTAGTTCGATATCAAATTCTGTTTATAGTTTATATACTGTTGTTTTTTATTTATCAGATTAAGAGGTTATTTGTTTATCTCTTAATAGTTTCATTAAGAGTCGGTCTTTAAATTGTTAAGAAGTAAAAAAAGTTTGCTTTTTAATGATTCTATAACCCTGAATGATTTTATATCATAAGTTCCTCTTAATCATTCAACATCCTAATTTTATTGTAAATAATTACCAAACATTATATTTCATTTTGCATTGTATCATGAGATCGTCTCTTAATCATTTTGACAACTGTCAAACAACCAATGTTTTATAGAATAAATAAAACTGATGATAAAATATTAGATGCTAATGTAAATAAAGCTCTTATGAAAATGAGAACTAATCAAATCATCGATTATGATCTAACGGTTATCAATGATACTGATGATTACATTTTTCCATAATTAACTTTATTATAAAAATGGTTATATTTGAAGCTGAATCATCCATTTTTTAAATTTAATCTTGATAAAAATGTGGATTCTTTTTATGGTTGTGATTTTGTCTACTCTTTTCGCGAGATGTGTACACAAAAATAAAATAGAAAAACTAGCATTCGCAGAAAACGCTCTCTGCTCGTCTTTTTCTTTTAGTTGTGATTCGGATTTTTTTAATTGGGATTTTAACAATCGTTATAAATAATAAATCAGTCTTTACATAAATTACAATTAAAATTAATTATGATTTATATTTTGCTTTGAATATATTTTTTTTTATTAAAAATATTTTCGAAATTAAAATATTATGAGAAATTGTTAAATAACTATGAATAAGTTACGACAGTTAAATAATATCATAACTGAAACATTTTTTTTACTAACTCTATTTAAAATATTTTTAATAAAGAAATTAATCACAAGAGTAGTGTCCAATTGGTTTGAGTTTGAGTTCTAAAAGTCAAAGTGCCTAGAGGTCTCAAGTTCAAATTCAAGAAGGAATCAAAATCCTCTTATGGCCATGGAGGTTCAAATGCAGTGACTCCGGACTATCCGTAAAACAGGTGGTCGTCCTGGAATTAGTCGGCTCACATAACGGATTGGATATCCAGGTTAATAAAAAAAAAATTGTCAATCACAATTAAATGTATAGTGAATCACACTTTTGGTCACTGTATTTCGCTTAAAAACATATGTGTCCTTTCTAACGGTTATTAACTAACGGTGTTAACTCTAAAAATCTTAAGTGTTAAAAAATTATAAGTTATGAACCATCAATACAGATAGTTTATTTTAAAATAATATCTAAAATTTTAGAAAACCATAAAAACCACCAGCATAATTCGAAAACAAAAAACATTATAAATTAGATCTAGGCCTAGGCCCTACGGAAATAATCGATCAAGCTCGTTTATTCGATCACGAGTACGTACCTTTAAACGAGATCAAGCTTGATAAAACTTTGAATGAATAAACGAGTTTAATCGATCACGAGTACATACCTCTAAACGAGCATCAAGCTTGATAAATTGAAAAATATCTGAGCTCGAACAACCTACTACTCGACTCCTCATTTAAACAAACATGAATGAAACCCAATTTCTAAACAGACCAAAAATTGTCAGTTCTCTGAATTCGTATTTACTACAGCATCCAATTACCATAATCATAAATTCAAGTGTTACAAGAAACTACTCCATTAAATCTCTGTTCTCTCTTCTTTTTTTCTTTTTCTTTTCCAAAATAAATCTCTGAACTTTTAAATTATACAAACAATATTTCAATTTCACAAACCCAATCTTTTAGGTCTCAAATACGTCGAAGAACCTTGCTTCAATCCAGGCATAGAAATCGTTTGCTGCTGTTTCATCCTCTTCGCTCGTTCTTTCGCCTTATTTCGTATCTCGGTTTCCGCTTGTTGTTTTCGCAGAGCTTCCATTTCTTCTTCCATAGCCGATTTCTCTTCTTTCTGCTTCTTTTTATGCTCCAACATCGACGTATCCGAATCCTTAACGGAGAAAAACATCGGCCCTAGTTCCGCTAACCATTGCGGTTCGACCGACGTTGCACACTGCATGTATTCCTTGGTTGTTAAGATCAGCTCGTGGTACACCACGTAATCGGGCGTGTAACCTAACCCATATAACGCACTGCTCGGGTGCAAATGGCATGGCATCCCGTTCCTACAGTTGACGTATTCTCCGACTCCTTTTAGTCTCGCGGCGTTATGGAAATATGCTGAACATATGGCTTTTCTCACGATGTCCCAATCGGGCCCGCAAGATGTGAGAGGGATTTTGAGCGTTTTTAATATGTCCAAAAGTTGAGATCTCACTTCTCGAGCCTTTTTCAGCCCTTTCACTTGGAGAAAATGATCGTTACACCAATCTCCGCGGTATTGGTTAGCTTTCCATTGCTGGTAGACGTTGAGTAAAGTTAAATGATCGGATTCGGGAACGAAGAATTTTTCTCGAGCGGCGTCGCTTTCTTCTGCTCGGTCTTTCGGCCGGAAGAAAACCGACGGTACCGAGAGCATGGAGACGATGGTGAGAACTTCATTCAGACATTCCAATTGTTCTCCCATTAAGAGCATCTTAGCCAGAGGAGGATCCAGTGGGAACTCAACCATTTTCCATCCGAGATCGGTTAGAGCCCCGACGTTGTTTAACGCACCCAAAACCCACAGCTGGTACATCGAGTTAAGGATGTTATCTTGCGGAGGTGGATCCATGAAGTCGAAGTCCAACAGGTTCTCGACTTTAAGAGATTTGAGTAACAAAACCACATTACCGAGATTAGTCCTCTGAATTTCTGGAACAGGTTGGGGAAGCATTTCATTTTGGTACGCGCTCTCTGTATAAAGACGATAGCAAGTTCCCGGCCCGGTCCTACCGGCTCTCCCCGCCCGCTGATCAGCGGCAGCACGGCTGACGGGAAACACCTGGAGAGCATCCATACCCATCCGTGGATTGTACACCTTCATTTTACCGTACCCTGTGTCAATGACGTAAAAGATTCCGTCCACTGTCAACGACGTTTCGGCAATGTTTGTAGCCACGATGCATTTGCGAGCCCCGTCTTCAGGTTTCTCGAAAATTTTAGCTTGCAAGTCGGCAGGAAGTTGGGAGTAAATGGGGAGGATCAAGAGGTTGGAGACCGCTTGCCTAGTTGAAGCAACGAGCTGTTCCATACGTTCCGATAGAGCATAACAGGTTGCCTCAATCTCATCTTGGCCCGTCATGAAGATGAGTATGTCACCAGGGGCACTCGTGATGTGGATCGTCATCGCTTGTTTTACGGCAGCTTCGACATAATCTTCACACGGGCTTTTGCTATACAAGGTTT
The DNA here is from genome assembly GCF_001531365.2 of Cynara cardunculus var. scolymus. Lineage (NCBI taxonomy): Eukaryota > Viridiplantae > Streptophyta > Magnoliopsida > Asterales > Asteraceae > Cynara > Cynara cardunculus. Next base: position 564,502 of record NC_037539.1, read on the forward strand.
GGACGGGAAATGTTCTCCCGGGAATGTGGAAGATTGGGACACTGCAAAATGTAATATTATTATAAACACACGATAAACAGACAGCACTGGCCTAAGTCATAACAGGATGCATTTGGTAAGCAGGACTGGTTGGCTGAGAGTGACGTAGGCAGGTGAAAGAATTGTGGAAGGTTTTAGGGTTCTAATTTGGCAAGGCTAATTTAGTAAATTTACCTATCTTATCCCATCTCCCTAATCAAGGGACGACAATATTTTGTTCTATCCTTTTCCGCATAGAGGTGTAAGTGATTCAGGCTTTTAACGAGCTACTCAAGCTCGAGCTTAATAATAATCGAGCTTGAGTTGATCTTCAATACAAAATAGAACTCGTTTAATTTAACGAGCAAAGCCTGGTAACACCAATGTTCAACTCGGCTCGTTCGAGAACTGGATTAAACTTCAAGTCAAATCGAGTCGAGCCGACCTATTCGAGCATACACTTTTTCGAGCCAAACATTCTCATATATTCATAAATCATACAATAAAAATTAGCGAGCTCAAGCCAATAAACGAGATAATCGATTGTGAGTTCGAACCCATGAACGAGTATTGAGCTCGATGATTCAAAAAATATTCAAGCTCGAGAGCACAAGCCCTACTTTGAAAAAGTTATTCGAGCTCGAGTCGAGCTCGAACCTGGTATAATTTCTTCGAGCCAAGCTCGAATAACCTACTACTCGACTCGGCTAGTTTACACCCCTAGTTCCGCGTACCAAATGCACCCCAAAGTCAGTGACATGATATGTTTCCTCAAGACATAACTACACAAGAAAGAAATATTACCTCCCAAAAAAGTTTGAAAATTTCTGTGCATTGAGGGTAGCAGAAGTGACGATAAGCTTGAAATCCCGACGCCTGGCAACAACTTTCTTAAGGATCCCGAACAGTACATCCGTGTTCAATGATCTTTCATGGGCTTCGTCCATCACAACGACACTACAACATTGCATGCAAATTTAGACAACCCCATAATTATATATACAACAATTATAGATACATTGTTGGTAAATGCTTACCGGTATTTGTCAAGATCTGAATCTTTCAACGTTTCACGTAGAAGCACACCATCAGTCATGTACTGTGAACAAAACAAAAACAACAATTGAATATCTTAACTAAAGGGTTATATGATGATTTGTGAGCTTAAGATTCGAAGTGGCTGTAAGATACAGGGGAGGGGATGCCACCAGGGGATACTCAAGCTCGTTTATCTCAAGCTCGAAACCAAGATATTACTCATTTAACTTAATGAGTCGAGCTTCATAAAGCCAATGTTCGACTCACCTCGTTCGGAGGCTCAATAAAAAAATTCGAGTCGAGCCAAACCATTCAAGCATATATATTTTTTCGAGCCAAACATGCTCATATGTTCATAAATAACACAATAAAAATATGAAAATATCAACCTCGAGCCAATAAACGAGTTAATCGACCACAAGTACGAGCCGATAAACGAGCGGCGAGCTCGATAACTCAAAAAATATTTGAGCTCGTGCTCCACATTGGAAAAGTTATTCGAGCTCGAATAACCTCCTACTCAACTTGGCTCAGCTGATTTACACCCCAATGCCACCAGAAATATAGAAGTTGGTTTACCTTTATAACAGTCTTGGGACCAGTAACATCCTCAAAACGAATAGCATATCCGACCAAATTGCCTAGCTCTGTTTCCATCTCTTCGCTAACTCTTTTGGCGACACTCATTGCTGCCACACGTCTTGGTTGAGTGCAACCAACTATGCCATTTGTTGTATAACCATCTTCATGTAAATACTGCGATTTAAAATTTCCACATATTACAATCAAAATAAGATGCAACAGTAGATACAAAACATATAAAGCAGATAACAAACAGTATTGTAAAATTTGTGAACGGAAAGTACCTGGGTCAATTGTGTTGTCTTTCCAGAACCAGTTTCACCTACAACCACCACCACTTGATTCTCTCGTACCACCTATCCCACAAAACAAACAAAGACAAAGTGAAAAGGATGCATCAAAGTCAAGAAATAATGGTCTTTGTCGACTACCAGCATCACAAGACTTGGGAAGAATCTATAGCATTGCCCTGGAGCTAAAAAACATTCTCAAAGAAAGGTGTGTAAATATATAGAATGAGGTTCAGAGGAGAACCCCCCCAAAATATGAAAACCTGAGGAGCACCCTCATAACCATTCATTTGTACAGAATGCACACGTGCATACAAGTAAATGGAGATGTTTCTTGGTTATAATGCACGTGTGCATGTTATGCAGACGTGCATACCGGACAAGGTACTTGTACGCACATTGCATACCGTGCAAATATGGATGGTTACTAGGGTGTTCCTCTATTTTTCATTTTTTGCGGTTTTTCACTAAACCCAACCCTATATATCTATATATATATAGTTTCTTTAGAACCTCTCAATTAATAATGTTTTGACCATGAGAATTCAGTTTTTTGAAGTATAAGATTTTATCATTACATAGAGGTATTAATTAGTCTATGAATTAATATTCACTAATTAAAAAAGTGATTGTGATTCAATAAAGTTTAACTCTGATTACATCAAAATTCATTGTATCTTACTAACTTATCTATCATAGCCATTGAATTAATATACAAAATAAATTCATTGTAAATAATACTAGTGAAAATTATTGTAGTGTGATGTATAATTCATTGTATGTAATGTCCGTTACTTCTAAATAATCAAATACAATTCATGGTATTCTATTTACAACATTAAGTGTATGTTGATGAGAAAAGATACTACATAATTTTTGAAATCGGTGATCTTTTTCAAGTAGATTGAAATTTTAGAAAAAAAAACAACAAACACTAGAATAGAATAGTATATTGTTTTAGTTGTGTTTGTAAATTAAAAAAATAAATAGAAATTTATCTTACAAAATTTATTAATTTATGGAGCATTAATTATAGAGGTTCTCCTGTACTTTTTCTTCAAAGAGATAGCCGCTTTTGGTTATATATTGTACAAAATAACAGCATATGAAAACCACACCTGCAACAATTCATCTCGCACAGAAAATATAGGCAGATATTGTCGTTGTTGAGATAGTGATTTTGACTTGGCAAAATCGCTCACTGCTTCACCCTTTTTCAGATGTTGTGCAAACTTTGCATCTTCCTTGAAATCAACTTCACCATCTTCACCGACTACTGCCGTATCAGCATCGATCTGATATGTATATAAAGCAAATATTACGCTATAAACAGAGAATTAAAACACTTACATTAAACAACAATAAATTTAACACGCTATCAACCTGCTCTGCCGTCTTCTCAACACCAAGAATATTACCAAGCTTTGAACCAGCAAGTTCCCAAAAGCGTTGACGGGATTTATTCATACTTTGTTTTTCATGAACTTCACGAACAAGGTTGGAACCTTTTCTTGAAATAATAGCCATATCTGATGTAGGATCCTTTAGAGGCATTACAGGTTCTGCTTGCTTAGTAAACACAATCCTCCCATCCAAGAACGGAGGCTTTGTATCTGAATCAAAAAGCTAAATTTTCAGCAAAAGCCTCAATGAACTTGAAATACTGAATTAGAAAATAAGCACAAATCCCTAACGGGGCATTTTGTTTGATGGAATGTTTTGAGAGATGTTCGTGGACGGATTTGGAATTGGAGGGATTTGGATTTGGAAGGGTTTAAAATCTTTGGTGTGTTTGGTTTGTAGGATTTGGAATGGAATTGAATTCCATGTTTTATAAATAATTTACAAAACAAACTATAAACAATTACAAAAATAACTAAATTACCTTTTTATTGATTGATAACTACACACATCCTACGAAATCCAGCAAAATACCAAGAATCCCCATGGGATTTCTAAATCCCATGTTTGTGGGATTTCAGATACAAGTAATCCTCCAAACCGAACATGGGATGGAATGGAGTTGAACTCCAAATCCTATCCAATCCTAAAAACCAAACGGAACCTAAAAGTACTGTTAGAAAGTTGTAATCCATACCATGAACAAGAAGAATAACCCTCCGTTCTTCCTCGTCATCAAATTCTGTCTGGACCTCTGTACCTCTGACAGCTCCGGATCTCAGAAGCTGCCGATCCTCCCATTGAGCATTATCTGCAGTAAGTTGCGACAGCTTTTTGCTCTGAGCAAGTGTCATTTGGGTTCCATCCCTACGAACCTATGATTCGAGCATCGCACCAAATTAGATAAGATTATAGTTATGTTAGAATAGACATCAAAGCTAAGGCCCATACAAATAACAATTCCTCAACAAACTCAGAACGGTCTGCAGTAGGTTTAGACTCATGACGACAATTTAGCACATCCACTAAGAGAATCTCCACCATCTTAAAATGGATAATGGAACTTCAAAATCTCTAAAACAAAAATACACTCGACTCCAACAGATTCTCCATTTGGAGAATACAACATTGATAATGCTATTAGAATATTCCATTCACAATTCATCTAATAAAAAATTATCTCTCTCTAAATATTTAATTTCAAAGTTTCCTATTGGTGGGAATATGTTTAAAGAAAATCTCTCATTGTAATCATTTTTGGGGTGTTCTCCAAATTTGGAGATTTTACACTCTCCCTCCTACTTTCTCTATTTTGAAGAAAGGTTTTGGAGAATCTGTTGGAGCAAAAAACATGCCCAAAATCCCCAAGATGTCTATTTTCTACATTTTAGAGAACCTGTTAGAGATGCTCTAAAAGCTCATGCAAGTGTCATACTACGACAGTAACACGCAGTACACATACCAGTCTTTTCGTAACCTCTGCTTCTTTCTTCTGGACAGATGCCACGTCGCCAAGATAAAATGATGAGCTGTCGGCATCAAACAGAGTATTGCCTTCTTCACTGTCATACCTATGATAACAACCAGGTTAATTTTGAACATTGAAAGCAGCTTGTACATTGAAATAGTAAGAATTGATAAAATCACAATATTAAGAAGTATAACTCCTAGAAGGCATACAATGATACACTACTTTAATAGATTTAATTCATCAATATAACTCCTACAAAGTCTAGAAAGTATTTACGTGATGAGACCAGAACTTCACATAGCCTGTTTGATTATTAGGGGACATTAACACAACCCTTATAAGCAATAGTTAAAGTTGAGATTTGATAGATCATAGATGCTAGAACTAAAAGATTGGTAATAAAAAAAACCTTCACCAAACAGCAACAAAGATTCATTTCTAAATTATCCCCCTTTCAAAGTAACAGCTGCAATGCGCCTATGACACACCCATGTATCGCCAACCAGCAACGAAGAGTTGATTTAAAATTATATATCTTTCAATGAAACAGCTGCAATGCATTATGACATATATCCCTCTATGCTAATGATTTGCAATCACGGTTTTTGTGTTACCGCACAGGCACACACAAGTAACACATTACACATCAGTTTCATGCACAAACACATGCTCACGATTTCAGAGAAGAAAAAAGGATCTATTTGGTTTAGAACCTTATCAAAACCAAAAGAGCATGAAAACACAAGGAGGGAATGAAATAATGCAATTGGTAACAAATAACAAAAATGATCAATCTCACTCTCACAGGCTGTTAAAAAAGAGACCCTAGTTTGATAATATCAGGTAAGATGAACTTACCATGCACGATCAGAGTTGTATTCCATCTCTAACCGCATACTCTCAGTTATCTCTGTATTGTGAAACTTTTCCTTTTCAAAATCTTCATTCTACACCACGAAAAAATTAGAAAAGGTCAAACAAAGAGAGCACATTTGTCCCCTAGACAAAAGATAAAAGGCCAGATGCTTACTCCATTGGGGATTGGAAAACAAGAAAAGAAAGTGTGATTTTACCTCAGAGGGTAGGGGATTTTCCGCAGAGAGTGGTTGCCGAGACCTTCCACCAGATCTTGAACTTGAAGATCTAACTGACCCAGATGCCCTGATTGGAACTGGCGACGGTGCCACACTGTCCCAGGGAGAAGCAGCATGCCCTGTAGGTGTTCTGATAGTAGTCAGTACAAGCAACCAAGAGTAGAAAGCATAATATCGAAAGTATGCAACTCAAATCAAAATCCAACAGAATGTTCCAACATACCAGATTGAGGAGTATTGCTTCCCAGCCAAGGGGATACTAATCGTGCATCAGGAGAAGCACCAAGCAACATTGGTGATGGTGAAGGTTGATGATGTCTGCTACTACTAGAACGACTATCACGACGTGGTGTATCTTCCCATTCCCATCTTCCATCATCCCAATCAGATCTGCCTACAACAGCCAAATGCATGTTCTTAATTTGTTATAACAATCAAGTTCTACTTAAACATAAAATAGGCATTATGATAGACATGGAATGAGAATGGAAAGCTCCTTCAGTTAAGAGAAATGTATTTTCCGACTATGAGAACCCAAACATAAAAGGGATCTGCATTTATGCTCACGGAGTTGTCATCTAAGTTGCACTTAACAACAATGTTTCTGCAGCATGTACATGCCCTGGAGTACCATATAGATCATTCTCAAGTAACTTACATACTACATACCAGGTGTCCTTCTTGAACTTTCATATCTGCTTCTCTTATTCCCATACTCTCTGTACTCTTTTCCATGACGAGGTGATTCTGAATGGTCCCGCTCATCCCTGTCAGTACTATATCTCCTTGACCCCCTACTTTCACTTCTTGGGTGATCTCTGGAATCACTTCTACGCATGCCATGCTCTGTTGAATCATACCTAGAACTACGATGCTGGATACTACGGGAACTTCTGGATGAAGGGGTAACATCCTAAAACATCAAAGTAAGAAATCAATATCAAGTATGGGCATCTAATGTAACATTTTACAAAAGAAATAACTTAAATTGATGAATCAAGATACTACAAATAAATTGTCTAAATCTTTATGATTAACAAAAGGCATGTTGCATTAACTGGAAAAAAGGGAATTGATTGCAACCAGATGTTCATCTTGCAAGATAAAGACAGAAATGCATTACCCAGTATTTCGTTTGAATACTAAACACGATAACGTTAATAATAACTCCGTTCATACTAACATATCTTTTGTGTTATGCACTTCAGCTTGAAAGTAGAGGAACGGGGATCAGTGCAAGAAACACCAACCAGCACGCTCAAATTCTATGCAGAACCAATAGTTTTATACCCAAGGGAGTAAACACTGGATGCACACACATAGATGATTTACAGCTAACAAGAGGAAGGTTAAGATGTCTGGGAACAGAAAAGGAAAGATGTGATGTCTCTTGGCAAGCAGTTGAATGCAGTGAAAAATGTTCAAGAATAGTGAGTTTGAAATTTAGATAGTTGGTACTTCTTGATAAACATATATTCAAAGAAAAATTAATAAAGGGCCCTTGTCGAAACTAAGACAACCTCAAGCATTTAAGACGACTGTGGAAATGGTTGTCACAAGCTTAGTACAAAGATTATTTCCTAGACCTGCCAAATCAGGGGGTATATGGAAACTAAGAGATCCTTGATAGTTTGCCACCTCCGTTACTTGTTGATTGCCCGTCATGTTTGTTTTTCATGATGATCGATCTGTTTATTCTTTGCCAGCAACATGACCTTTATAGACAAAAATGCACAGTTGGTAATCCATTTATAGTTCTACTTAACGCAACAATTAAACAAGCAAACAAACTCACTTACCTAACCAAAAAGCAAATTTTTGGACAAGACCAATTGAGAGGTGTAGTTGTAACGCAAAAATAACTAGCGTTCTTAGAAGAAACTTCCATGTTTGGACTCAAAATTAACATGTTGAATATAATGGCCAAAAAAAAGCATCATTGACAAAAGGAAAAGGCAAACAAAACAAATCAAGTTATAGTTTTATATTTTAGAAATTAGATATTGATTACAAGGATGAATAGAGAGTTCATTTAACTCATTATCCCCCTCATCCTAGCCATGTATTCATTGCTGTACTCTCAATTTGAGTGGTCCTCCTCACCATCTGAGTTGTCCACATTGTATTAGATTTTGCTTGATATTTTGTATCAGCAGTATGTGCCACCAATTGGTCATAGTAAACAGAGGTACATATGGAAGTTAAGAAAACAAAAGTCGAGCTGATGTAATCTGTTGGTTTGATTTGATCTATAGGGTTTCTTTTCTTTAATAGATTCAGGGATATCATGTAATTTCCACCCCCATTGCCATATGGAATTGATATGAGAAGAAGGAACAGGTACTCATTTGGTAATGCGTAAGTGCATTCGTAAGTACTAACCAAGCATGTCTTCCCTAATTCTTTGAAATAATGCATTCCATTCCAGCATCTATTCTAGTCAACCAAACACAGTCGCATTTTGGGGTTCTTTATGTTCCACAAGGAAGATGTATCATCTAAAACTATACTAATTCCTTCAACACAAGAATGGAATTGGGTTGCCGGTTAAAATATTAAGCAGCAAATTAAGGTCATGACCACTAAGATAAATAAATTAGAAATATGCACTCCGTTTATATGTCTTAACTACTTAGCTTGGTGTAATCACAACTCAAACAGCAAAACATACCTCAGAATTATAATCTGAACCATGCCTAGCAGATGTGCCACCAACTCGTTCTTCTTCAGTGATTTGACTTTCTGCAACATTAAGAAACATTACAATTAGATAAAATTGTATAGATGACTTTATGTTTATCCTTAGCAGCACCACCTTCTTCTGCAGACTGCACTACTTTTCAAATCATCGATTAAAAATACCCAGTTCTATGCAAAAATCTAGCCTCCACCCCCATCCCCTTATCCTAGGTTTTCCTTTTTTGCTATGTTGGTCCCCTCTCGTTTAACCCCCAGGCTATCTACAATTTGCAGCCAATAGTAACCAGTATACATATATAAAGTTGGTAAACAAATCTGGAAACAATTTCGGATACAAAAGAGTTGAGAGCAGTCTCTGACAGGTATCAAGAAAAACCCAAATAAGAATAATACCCAAATCTGATGTCTTGCTCCCGCCAGAATCACGGTATCGTCTGCTTGAAAAATTGCGTCCACTGCTGGATACACCACTTCCAACTTCATCTAGACCTGTGAGCAAGGATGTAGACTTTTCCACCTCTTCGTCTAGATATGCCAGCATAGAAGAAGCTTTTTCTCTAGGAACTTTAAACGATCCTTCTACTTGTGATCCTCCTCGTTTTTCAATTGCAAGGACATCTAACCCTGATTTATAGTAAAATTTGTATTTTAAAAGATAAGGTGAAGGATGACTCCTCAGAATGCAGTAATGTTAACCAACAAAAACTCAAGCAAGATACATGAGCTGTTGCAGATGCATGCAAGGAAAAATAAAGGAACAAGAGTATCATTCAGTGAAGACTATGAAACAAGATGAACAATACAGAAAGAATCTCTTATGGTAAGTTGATAAAGTGTTAATAAGTGCCTGATTTCAATACAAAGAACATCCACACAGACAATCATAGTATAATAAAGAGAAGGGGGGGAAAGAATAATAGGTACAAATATGACATGGAACTTGCAAAAAATCAGTAAAGAATAAAAAACCAGAAATAACTTATCAACAATCAACAGGACAGCAAGGGGCTAATAATTCCATCCAATTTAACACAAAAGACCTTTATAAAGACAAACAACACCCCCTCTCCCCTTTCTCAAAGGAAAAAGTAGCTCAAGTTAGCCCTTCACTGCTGATAATTTGTCAATTCAGTTCACTGAAGTAAACTTGCATAGACACTTAACAGATACAAATACTCCTCCCTTGGTGACAAACAACTAAGAAACACACTTACACTTTCGTCACAAATGGACTAATTATTGATGCAAAATACTTAAACCTTAGGATACTAAATCGAAGATATCTGGTTCTTATATCAGGCAGAACAATGCAACATATATTATTTTGGCTTTAAACATTCCCACAAGATACTAAATCCCAAGCCAGTTATCTCTGTCACAAAATCAGATAGCTCTAGCAATAGTGATTAGGGAAAACTGTAAATATGTTCCACTGTATCAATTTAGCATACTGACCTAGTAATGATTTCCTCTCGGGCGGTCTGAAGACAACCCTATCTTTCCCAGGCAACTGTAATCCACCACCACCAGTTGCATCAGGCTCCAACGTTTCCTTTATCTTGTCTATGTCAATCGGATTCTGTAGTGGCAAATTGAAAATCAAACAAGTTTATGACTGATAAGAAATGAATTTTTTGTGCTTAGTTAAAGAATACCCGAGTTCATATTTAGACTAACCTCCATGATTTTGATTTGATGAAGCTAGAGCACGGCACCAATCAGTGGGAAAAATCTACCTATAATCAATCAAAATTAATACAGGTTAATTACGAAAACTAAAATCAATACAGAAAAACTATAATTCCAATAACTATACCCTAATCCAATGCTGAAGAAATGGACTAAAATTACTTCACAAATTGCTTCGATGGTGTAAACGCCCGGCAAGACCGGTGCTGCTCTTACAGCAAACTCTCATGCGAACCATCACAGTCCCATGAGTTAACGATCTATCCGGCATTGAAAACCCCAAAACCAAAACCAAAACCAAAACCAAACCAATCGACTCGTTTAACGTTTCTAAACATCAGTAAATCATTACTTAATACTTAAGCATACAAAACATACCTCAAATCGTTGCTTATATTATTGAAGAACCGTTGCTCGCGTTGTTGAAGAACTAGAAAACCCTCGTTCCCTTTGACGGCAACGATTTTTACGTTTCCTCTCGATTTGGTTTAGGGTTTTTGATGTTCGATGAAAAGCGATTCGTGTAGTAAACTCACCAGATTTATCGATCAACGATTCTTACAGGAAAATCCGGCGTGTTTCCATCATGGGGTGGGTTTTCATACCCCTAATGCCGGTGTTGCTATCAAAGGTTTGTAGAATTGACAATACGACCCCTCAACTTCTATGTTTTTTCTGTTATTAATACAGTTATTTTAAAATTGTACAAAATACGCGAAAAAGTAACTTACTTTTATAAATTTTATTTATTATAGCATTGTACTTTCAATTTTACTTACTAGTATGGGAACCGCGCGTTGCGCGGTAGTATGAGTACTTTGATTAATGATCTGCATATTGTCTATATAAATATATATTAGTTGTTAATAAAATCATCTACAAATAGTATTCAAGTAATTCAAAAAGTTAAATAAAATATAAATATATACATACATGTATATATACCCATTGAAACAAACTCCATGAATCGACACAAATGCACCAATCCATATTCCACCTCATCACCGCAAGGTTTAAAATTTTATAATCCTCATACTGTCACCTTATCACCCCAAGGTTTTACTTATATATATATAAATATATATATATATATATATATAAAGATATAATAGTATAATAATTTTGCACTATAATTTCTACCATTTGGTTTGATTGGTTTCCAACCATAGTTATAAATTTCAAATAAGGTCATCCAAAGAAAGACAATTCAATGAGGCAAACCCCATATTTGACACAAAGGCATCCAATCCACCTTTCTTATACACTTCATATTGTTCAAAATTTTCAATTCTACACCAATGTGAGATATCTCAAACTCAACCACAATTCATCAACACCTCAATTCTCATGATGTCACCTCAATACTCTTGGTTCTTCCTTTAATATATATATAGATTCAAATAATTCAAAAAGTTAAACAAAATAT
>NC_037539.1:577615-619171 GCF_001531365.2 Cynara cardunculus var. scolymus
AAATAGGGTCATCCAAAGAAAGATAACCCTATGAGGCAAACCCCATATTTGACACAAAGGCATCCAATCCACCTTTCTTATACACTTCATATTGTTCAAAATTTTCAATTCTTCACCAATGTGGGATATCTCAAACTAAACCACAATTCACCAACACCTCAATACTCAATTCTCATGATGCCACCTCAATACTCTTAGTTCTTTCTTTAATATATATATATATATATAAAGATATAATAGTATAATAATTTTGCACTATAATTTCTACCATTTGGTTTGATTGGTTTCCAACCATGGTTATAAATTTCAAATAAGGTCATCCAAAGAAAGATAACCCTATGAGGCATTTGGTTTGATTGGTTTCCAACCATGGTTATAAATTTCAAATAAGGTCATCCAAAGAAAGACAACCCAATGAGGCAAACCCCATATTTGACACAAAGGCATCCAATCAACCTTTCTTATACACTTCATAATGTTCAAAATTTTCAATTCTACACCAATGTGAGATATCTCAAACTCAAACACAATTCACCAACACCTCAATTCTCATGATGTCACCTCAATACTCTTGGTTCTTCTTTTAATATATATATAGATTATAACAATGTACTTTTAGCTCCTTGTATTTTGAAAATTTTACATATTATAACATTGGGTAACTTTTTAATTTAACTTTACCAATTATATTATATTTTCATGTCACCTCACTTTCACGTAGGTTGTTCACATATATCATACCGTAGATGTGACATTTTTTATTATAGCATTGTACTTTGAAAATTGTTTTATTATAGAATCATCAATTCCTATTACAATACTGTACTTTTAATTTTAACATATTATCATTTACACATTGTACATTTAATCAAACATGTTACCTAAATCTAGTATATGTTTCTAATCCTAAATTTCAATTAAAAGTTTAGTCTGAAAAACTCAAGATTATAGTAATAGGTAAATGATGAGCATTTACGTTATTTTATCACACCTTTTTTTCTTCTAACCAATCAAAATCAATTTTATGATTTAGTATGTGGTTTTTGATTAGGTAGATGACAAAAACTAATCGATAAAAGATGAAAATACTTCATTTAACAGTCATTATCCTGAAGGACCAAACCCATATGTTTTTATAAATAATTGTGATCATCTTGTAATTTCGAAACTGTAAGGACTAAAACTGTTATTTTTTACAAACCACATGGACCTAGTATGTAGTTTAAAAAACGAAAAATAATTGCTGGCTATGGGGTTCGAACCCATGCGCACTTGTGTGCAGAAGATCTTAAGTCTTCCCCCTTAACCTCTCGGGCAAACCAGCTTTTTTGTTTTTTATTCTGAATTTTTATATATATTACTTACTATAAGATCCATTTTTTTAAAAGAATAAAGACAGATTATATGAAAAAGTAACGTACTTTTACTTCATTATTATTTTCGATAAATTTTCAAAACTTTCATTATATAAGATGTAAACTTTTAAACATTTAACTACCTAAATAATTGGTTTAAGCATTAATCGGTTATCATGCTAATGTGACGAGTTATGTGGTATCCAACTCAGTATTATCCACCTCCTTTATTTCCTTTGCTAGCCACAATACTGGCATGCAACTCTCATATCTTCCCATCTGCCACCATGTTGTAACTTTTGGAGCCGTTACCACAGTTGATCCACTTCATTCCCGCCCCACTATGTAACTCAACTGTTTTTTTCCTCAGTGGCTCTCCAGCCCCGCTTATTCTCTTACATAGTTTCCCCTTCCATCACTATATCTTACTTGTAAGCAGGCACATCATACATAACACACCCCTCATTTCGACGAGCATTTATTGCTCTACTATACCAAGTTTGATTCAAGTGGTGTCGGGTCTGGTGTGTCGTGATAGTGTGTCCAAACTGTAAAACAAAAATTAAATAAGCTCAAAGCAGTGTTTGCATCAACACTTAATAAATTATCCATTAGATATATGTTAGCATCATAATATAGAGCACCAACAAGCTAAACCCCTTGCTTTTATCCATCGTTGAGATTAGCCAATTCCTCTTTTATCTCGGTTAAATCATTGTACACCAGCTTTCAAAATATTTCGTCAAACAACACTTTCTTTTGTTTCTTAATATATCTGATTATCCATAAGATATCCAAGCAAGATATTATCCAGTATACTACCTGATTAAATCCAAGTTAAATGAGAAAACACATACAGTGCGTCCATATACTAAAAGCCAACAAACTACAACATTAATAATAAAAAATAAGAACTTGGAATTCTTGACACGTTTTGTAAGAAAATAAATTTATAAAGGAACATATGATAAAAGGGTTGACTTCACGAGCCGAAGATGAAGGTTCAAATATGATTGAAAGAGGGCGGGAAAAGGGGGCGGTGAGTTGCAACAATGAAGGGGGATGTGAGAATGAGGAAAAGAACGGGGGCGTTAGGAAGGTGGTAAGGAGGTGCATTTAAGAAAAGAAGACAAACAATGAAAAGACAAAAAATGGGTAAAAGTACGAAAATATTCATTTGTTAAAGGATTATTTTTAAGAAAGTTAAGTACAGGGACCACTTTTAAAATAATATACAAAATATAGTAACCATTTAATCGTTTTGTTTAAAGTATAAGGGCCAAAACTGTAGTTTTCTCAATTATAAATTAGTACGAACTACAAAGTTAGAAATTCGTTATTGATGTGAAATTGTAATTTACCAAAACCCTCCGGAAGGTTTCAGAAATCAAATCTACCCAAAAACCCTCGTTATTGTGGTTCAAATTGGAGGCAAATTTGAAATTATTGACTTCAAATTCAATGGCGAACCTCCCAATTCTACAATTTGAAGACAAGATATTGGAAACTGTGGATCAAAACACAGTGGCAGTGATAATTGGGGAGACCGGTTCAGGGAAGAGCACTCAACTCTCTCAGATTTTACACAGAAGTGGCTACACCAAGGCCGGAATAATCGCCGTCACGCAGCCTCGCCGTGTTGCCGCGGTCTCTGTTTCTAGGTAATTATGTTGTAACAACTTGAACCACTGTATATATGCGTGATTTGTGATAAATTATATAGTCGTTATGTTCTACCACTTTCGTGCTTTGAATAATGTTTGAATGTTTACATCAAAATTTGTATATATGGTAAACAAATTCCGAAAATAGGCTTTCGGTGAATTCGTAGTGTTGGTGTAAGATTGCAATGAGGTTCAATTGTTTTTGCAATTGAAAAGTATAGAAGAGACTCACAGCTTGTGGAGTCATTTGGGATCATATACAGTAGAGAGCAGAATTGTACAATGAGTAATTAGTACTCTTAGCACTAAGCAACTGAGGCTTGCATATGCACGCATATCTGGGGTTTTCAGGCGTTGAGGAATAAAAGTATTGCTGTTGTGTGGTTAAATTTAGCCTTTCTTTTGTATGGTAATTGATATGATGTAGCGCTACGGAGAAGGAAAGACTTAAGTATGGTTATATGCAATACCAATCAGTAAGTCGTGTTTCTGGAAAATGCAAATAAGTTCTATTCAACTTTTGATCTTAGAGAGTAAGATTATTAGTTCAATATCTACTAGCAAGAACTAAGCAAACAAGTGAAAGTAGAATGTAAGAATGAGCTTTGATGATTGTGAAAATTTATGGGCTGTTCATGTCTTTACTTAGTTGAAACTTGAATATGACTTGGTCTTTGTTTGTTTCTTGACATGTACAGAAGGGTTGCAGAGGAGCTTGGTGTCCGACTGGGTGACGAAGTTGGTTATGCCATAAGATTTGAGGATAGGACTTCAGAGAGAACTTGTATTAAGTAAGGCTTATTTCTATAAGTTCAGTGGCCATAATGCCACTATCTTCATCCTTCAATCAGCTCTGGCAAGTTATGCTGATTTCTAATTATGATTTATGAATTCATGTGAGGCCAGGTATCTTACTGATGGAGTACTTCTTCGTGAAAGTCTTTCTGACCCTGAGCTGAAACAATATTCAGTGATCATATTGGATGAAGCTCATGAAAGGAGTCTAAACACGTAAGCCCTCATGCTTTATCCAGTAAGTTAACTTGAAATGCAAAGACAATGCATAAATATTCATGTAGATTTGTGCTCCCGTTTCTTTGTGTTGTCATACTAGCTCAACATTGATTATCTTGGTAGAAGGTTTTTCTAATATATCCTACCTTTTGTTGTGCCATTCTTTTATTATGTCTTTTGCAATTTTTTTGTATGACAAGCAATTTGAACTACCTTGAGTCCTTGACGTTTTGAAAGATTTCTAGACAGTCTCAACTAATCTATGAAAGTATTTGCGTTTAGTGATATATTGATGGGGCTGATGAAGCGTTTGATTAGACTTCGCGCCTCCAATTTGAAAGTTTTGATCACTTCGGCTACTCTTGATGGCGAGAAGGTGTCAAGATTTTTCTCTGATTGCCCCATCCTGAATGTTCCTGGGAAATTGTTCCCTGTAGAAATATTATATAGTTCAGAGCAACCAAAAAGTTACATCGACTCTTCTCTGAGAAAAGCTATTGGTAAGTGCACAACTTTTTTCTCCTCCCTTCATAAAACATCGTGGTTGTTTGATTTTGTACTTGCACTTTGCATTTCATATTTATTGGTTAATGTTCTAACCTGCATCAAAAATTTACCATTGCTATTCCCCTTTTTATCATCTAGTATGCTATACCAAATAACTAATTGCTACTTCTTGGCTTTTATGATAACTCTGTTATAGACATACACGTCAATGAGCCAGAAGGGGACATTTTGATATTTATGACTGGACAGGTAATTAAAATTTCATGCCTTACAATTTTTACTTCTTTTGTGATAATTTATTCTCCATATTGTACTATGTTATCTTTCTTGGAAAATGACAAGGTCCTCTTAGGATGATATAGAGAAGTTGGTTTCGAAATTGGAGGAAAAAATTCGAAACCTTGAGGCAGGATCTTGTATGGATGCCATAGTCCTTCCGCTTCATGGTTCTTTGCCACCTGAAATGCAGGCAAGTTGTTCATCTTAATGTCTATGTAGTTAACTTACAGTAGTATTTCTCTGTTATCTTGCAGTCTCAATGCTATCCGGATGTCATACATACAACTACTTGTTGCATCCTCATTATGTTTCACATAACTTATTAAATGACATATATTGTCATTCTTCAACTGCTTTTTTGGGTGCCTGAGTTACTCAGAATGCACCCCTTGTTTCCGGAGGTCAATTTGCTGACAGGCTTATAGCATTTGTCTTTTAATGGTTTTGAACATCTAGGTTTTTATTCTTTTTTTGTTTCACTTTACTTTTTTCCTGGTGTTGGGTACTCATTCTTATGTTCGTATATTCTTTAATCCATCTATCTCGACCTAAGTGTTACAATTATTTTTATTCTCCTATATCTTTCTTATATAACCATTCCCATTATAACCAATGATGGCTCACTGCCCGTATGATTCTGCAGGTGCGAGTGTTTAGTCCTCCTCCTCGAAACTGTAGGCGTTTTATTGTGGCTACAAACATTGCTGAAACGTCTTTGACTGTTGATGGTGTTGTGTAAGAGATTCTACTTTTGCCAGAAAGTTTGCTATTTTGTCAACTTTGATGTCACTAATTAGTTACCTTGTAGGCTAATCTTTACGTATGTAGCGTAGTAGCAGTATATGCTAAAATGAAAAGACTTCGGTTTTACATTGTTAATCATAGTTCATATTTTTCTTTTGTAAACGTAGATTTTTAGATACTACATTTTTCTGGGCAAAAAGTAATATTTGGCGTTGTTTTGGTGGCCAATTTTTTTCTTTCTTTTATTGGCTATATTATTGGGTTTGAAGACACATGCGCATTAAATTACCCTACCTTCAACGTAACTGAAACAAATTGCATCTTTTTTTTTTTGACATTATAAGTGCATATTGTTTGTTCATTTAGTACCATGATAGCAATTTATGAAGCTATATGTGCATGCATTCATAATAGCTGGTCAATCTGGGGACATTTGAGTTTGAGGTGGAAGGAGTCAAATATTCCATGGCGTTAGGTGAATGATAGAAATGAGAGGGTGAAAATTATAATAAATATGAATTTAGAAGAAAGGAGGACAACAGGTTGATTATGTGGATAGTTGTCGCAAGGCCCACCGAATCTGGAGTTTTTAATTTACTTTTTCTCTGCCTGACATATAACATTGCTTTGTACTTAAAAAAAATGTTATATCTAAGTTCTCTCTATCTAATCATTTCCATAATATTGTCAAAGCATAACTTGTCGATTGTCTCTTCATCTCTTTTCCTGTTATTGATGATTAATGTTCTTAATCCAATGACAATAATAGGTATGTTATTGACTCTGGTTATGTGAAGCAGCGACAATATAATCCATCAAGCGGGATGTATTCCCTTGATGTTGTTCAGATTAGCAGGTAATAATTGATGGTGTTTATTGTATTGATCACACCTTTTGACAGTCTAAACAATTAAACACACGTTCTTTTCTCTTGCATCACATTGTCATTTAAATTTACTTTGTTGAAAATTCTTTCTTATGTAACTATCCTACTATTGGTTTACATATTTTTTTGGGAATAGAAGTCCATTAAAAGGTTACTTCAAATGCAGGGTGCAAGCAAACCAACGAGCAGGACGAGCCGGACGAACAAGACCTGGGAAGTGCTATCGTCTATACCCGTCTGCTGTTTACCATGATGATTTGCTGGATGCTACAGTTCCTGAAATACAACGGTCTTCTCTAGCTGGCAGTGTTCTTTATTTGAAATCATTGGACCTTCCTGATATTGATATTCTCAAATTTGATTTTCTTGATGCACCTTCGTGTACGTCCTTTTCCATGTATTACTGTCTAGTGGATTATGTCAGGGTCTTCTACCAGCTAATAGAATGACATATTATGGCTTTTCTGCAGCTGAAACTTTACAAGATGCTCTTAAACAGTTGTTTCTGATTGATGCTATAGATGAAAATGGCACCATCACGGCTATTGGAAAAACCATGGCAGGTATGCCATTTACTCCTAACTGAAGCCTTGTTATATCAGCATGCCAAATCTAAACAATAATGGAAAGCAAAAAAACCATAACTGAAAGCTAAAAAATGAACAAGTGGATTATGTAAACCTGTCGCAGTATATATTTCCCTTTCTTTGAGGGGTGAATGGACTCTTTTTTGTTCAACAGACAGGTCTTGTCACTTGCATGTTGGATTTTGGAAATATTTTCACAAAGGACAGATAAATGTATTCTAGCTACTGACAATTTACTGTTCTTCCAACAGAGCTTCCTTTAGAACCTTCGCTTGCAAGGACCTTAATTGAGGCAAATGAATGTGGTTGTTTACCTCAAGCTTTGACTATAGCTGCTATGTTATCAGTGGAAGGTACATTGCTTCCTGGACGAAGGTATAATTCTGAGAATGTTACTTAAATGCATTATTGTGGATGGTTGGAATTTTTTTTCCACCACCCTAAGCAAATTTGTGATACAAGTTTGAAATTCAAATGATTGACCTGTTGGAAGATGATGCCGCCTGTTGTGAGAATTTAACAGATCTGATCAAATGAAGGATGATTCATTTGCCGAAAGCCTGAAACATTTGTCTACAATGGATAACAAGCTCTTGGATAAACATTGTCATTAGAAGAATATGTATGACAAGAGTCAGTAACAAGTTCATCATAGCAAATGTAGAGTTTCCCTTGAAAAATCAGAAAAACGACGTATGGATGCATGCAAGTGTCTCCACTTACATTATGGTCTGATAGAACCAACTTGCATATTAGAATCAAGAACCTTCTTGTTTATGTCATACTCCCCTCTAAAAAAGAATTTGTTTATATCTTAGTGCAGACTTTGTGATCCATTCATGATTCCCTTTCCCAATTTGAGGGTATGAAAAGAGGTAAGATATACTGATATATCTTGGTAGAAGTGATAAAGGAGGGCTTAACTTTTGGAATAAAAGAGAGAACATTACCGAGCCTCTGAAGTTTAATAATGAGTACTTCATAAAATTAGTAGATTTTCTGTTTTTTCTCTGACCTTGTCCAGATCTATTTTTAATTCATTATATGGAGCTGAATTTAGTTTACTCCAACTAATTTAAGGTGAGTTTCATTAACCATGGAGCTAGAACTCCAAGCGCAAAAAAGGCGAAAGTGATTTCTTATATGATGATGAAGCAATTTCGTACTGTTTTTTGCTCTGCATCATTTACTTTGAACACTTCCAGATGCTCCGGAGCTTGAAAGCATACAAACAAGAGGTAACATGAGCAAAGGTAGAGGTAGAGGAAATTAATGTGGGTGGAAGGACCCGAAATTCCAAAGATATTAACTGATTACCGTTATTGGAGAGGACTCGACCTTGAATAGGAGAATTAGGGGGATGCTATTCTTGCCTCAGGCACTTGGGGTCGGTTTACCACGTTATAGTTTCTAATGGTTTTTGTTCAACAGGCCCCCTTAAGCATTTGTCTTTGTTTCCCGTCCTTACAGAACCAGAAATAGATCTCTCTGGCACGTTGGTATTGTTACGGAATCAACAATCATGTTTGTTATTGTTATTGAAATTACCTGTTGACATATATAGCATGATCATGGTGTTAAACCTTTAAAGTTTCTGCTTTGAAATGTATGCTTGTTAATAAGTCCATCACCATATACTATCCGTTCTGACATCATACTTCTCCATGACAAGCCCTTTTATCCCAGATCCAAATGTAAATATTCATTTTTACGGTTTTTTGATTCGCAGCAAAAGCACGGACAAGAAGAGAAAGCATCCTCCTTCAGAGCTTCCTGATGGTTCCGGTTGGGGTGACCACATCCAGTTACTTCAAATCTTTGAGCTCTGGGATCAAACTGATTATAGTATCGACTGGTGCAAAGATAACAACCTACAGGTAGTTTTTCCCCTTTCTTTCTGCAACGATGCATATAATATTGTGTCCAAAGTATAATAATTTGTTATATAGAAATGATCATACATACTTTTGGGTGTGCATGTACTTTTGGGTATGCATGTACTTTTGGGTATGCATGTACTTCCTTATCTTTTTTATTAAAATGATCAAAACATCAATAAAATGGCATCCCATGTGTTGTATGTTTGCAGTTAATCTAAGTAAGGATATTGAATGTTTTAGGTGCTGCTATTTTTTTCTGTTGAAAACAACCTCTTAATTAACTACTAATGCCTTACCGGATAAGAGGTTAGACTTATAATTCTGTTTTTTATGTGATAATTAAGAACTTAAAACCTCTTACCGCCATCTTATTGGGCAAGTGGTAAACTCATGTCTTATTTGCCTCTTAGGGTCCTCTTATCTCCCTAAAACAAAAAAAAAATTGTAATCCTAAAAACAAGAAATTTACGACTTGTACCATGACAATAGAACATTTAAGATGTACAAGTCTAAATAGCACAAAACTTTGTACTCTTAAAAGATACCCATACTTTATATTTTTATTTAAAAAAAACTTAAATATTATTTTTGACAAGTTTTAATTAGCATTTATTTATTTATTTGTTGGTAATAGTTTCTTCATGTTGTTAACTTTGATTTTACTTGCTCATTCAAACATTTATCAGTTTACAAAAACAAACAGTAGATTCTGCTCTTAAACAACAGCACCACCTATATCAATAAGAAGTGAAATGAGACTTCAAACTTCAGAACTTTAAAAGACAAACATCACCTTAACCTTTTTTCAAGAATCAATAAATGGAACTAATGTGTTGTGTGGTATGTATTTCTGGCTCAGAATTTTGGACTTGTGAGGTAGTGATTTCTTCTGTTGAAATTGTTATATTCAGGTACGAGGGATGCTATTTGTCAAAGATGTCCGGAAACAATTGTCTCAAATAATGCAAAAGATTGCAAAAGGTTAGCTACGGACCAGCTTCAAGGTTACAGAAAGTATATTTGTTCAAATCTTTATTCCAGTTTTTTAGAAAGGAAAGGAAAATGTCATTTTACTAATATACCCTTTAAAAATATATCCCTTAGAGTGAAAGATTGGGTAATTTTGTGATTTTAATAATTCTTTTAAAGGGTTTTAATTTCTTTCCTTTCCTTTCCTTCCATAGTTGGAAGGAAACTTATCATTATTTCCCTTCCCTTTCCTTTCCTTTCTCTCCTAAAAAAGTTTCAAGAACACGTGTTTTTTACTTTCCTCCCCTTTCCCTCCATTTCCTTTCCTTAGTAAAAAGGGTTTCGAGAACACAGCGAAAATGTCAAATTTAATCCTGTGTCGTCCAAAGACGAGTATAGCCACTGGCCGAGCACATTAATTGTAGTGTGTGTTTGACTATTAGTCAAATATCTGAAATGCCTAAAAAGATAAAATAATGGTCCTGTACTTTCTCATCTTAGCTGTCACAACTGTATTATCTTTTTGGTTTTAAATGAGACATAACTGATTGAGCACACATGCCTTACTTTTTTTCTTGTCCTGCATTGTGATTGGAAAACAGGGTCCTTAGATGTAAAAAGAAAGGAAAGACGGAGAGACAGCCAACATGATTATAGGAGTCTAAGAAAGGCTCTGTGTGTTGGCTATGCGAGCCAGCTTGCTGAGCGAATGATTCATCATAATGGTTACCGAACTCTTGGCTTCAAATGTCAGCTTGTCCAGGTAACAAACAAGAATATTGTTGCATGTATCCTTGGTTTTACAATATTCTACGCGACTTTCGTGGTCAAACAAACTACCCCTTCGATCCCATGAAAATTGCAACCTTTGACTTGGCACATAGTTTAAGGAAAATGTTTGATAATTTGTTGGATATCTAAAATATCATTCAACAGATACAAAAGAATGGAATGATGAGGTATAAATTAGTACCATCATTTTTGTAGTAATGAACTGATGGAATGCGTAGATCGGTACTAACCTGAAAACTTCCCAAAAAGAAAAGAAATGTTGTAATTTTTGAGGGACGTCCCAAAAAAAGAGACCATTGTAAATTTCATGGGACGGAGATAGAGAGTACTTTAAGTTCCCTTATCTGGGCTTTTATGGGAATGCCAGGCTCTACCAACCGTGGAAATGGCCATGCATTAGTCTTTACCTGCTCCTATATAAAGAATTTTACATTACCCAGTGATCAGTAATCTGGAATCTAATGATCTTTTAGTTAGCATAGATGTTATGGACCTTAGCCATAATTAAAACCTAGATTCTTAACATAAGTATCACGCCTCTGAAATTTTCTTTTGTTGTGTGCATCCGTTGTTCTTATTAGTTTTGCTTTTCTTAGGTGCATCCATCTTCTGTACTGCGAACAGATGATGACGGAATGCTCCCAAATTATGTTGTGTATCATGAACTTATTTCTACCTCACGCCCATATATGCGCAATGTTTGTGAAGTAGAGATGCAATGGGTTACCCCAATACTGCATAAACTTGAGAAGCTAAACGTCAGTAAACTCAGGTACGTGTACATATTTTCAAGACATTCACTTGCTTACGGCTAAATGTATGCATACATAGACATGGGATCATGTGAGAAAAAAGAGTTATGGTGAGAACGTGAGAACAAAACCTTCATCTACTTTCAATTACCTTCATTGACCTATTTCTATCACCATGACTGAAACTTTAAGGTGTGTTTGGTATCCAGACACGATAGGACAAGGCAGGATAGGACAAGACTAAAACACTACTTATCGTTTGGTAAGACAAAATTGGACAAGAAAGAACAGATGAAATGACCAATTTACCCCTAATGAGTTGTTTATATATTTTGATTAATTTATCTAATTCATTAAGTTATAAAAAATAAATATTTTTTACAACAAAATATATCATTAGAAACTTTTCGTCAAGATGATTAAAATGACAAAACCAAAAAGTTTATGTAGTTTCCAATTTTTATTTTATAACCTTTCTATATTATTTTTTCGTTATAAATATTTAATAAATTACAAATTAATCAAGACATAGAAACTGTATAGAAATAATATTTTGAGAATAATAATTGAAAGTTTAAAGAGCATAAAATACAATAAATAAAATTTAAAGAATGAATAAGATGTAAAGAGGGAGGCGTATTTGATGTTTTAGAAGAGAAATAGGTTTTTATTTTGAGGTTATATTAGTAAAATATAGGTTTGTTCCACCTTGTTCCATGGGGTGGAAATGGAGCATGTATGTTCCACTTTGTTCCACATAGAAGTCCTACCAAATGTGAAACAATGATCCATGTTCTGTTCTGTCCTGTCCTGTCCAGTGTACCAAATGCACCCGTAACAAATTCATGCATGTGAAAGTGATTAAAGGTATGCAAAAGTTCATATATGTGAGTGAAAGTGAAGATAAAAGTGATGATTAAGGTTGATGAAGATGGTTGAAGTGAGATTAATGTAGTTGAAGCTAGTTGAAGGTCAGTGTTTTTGGTAAGCAATCAATTGAAGGTCCACAGTTTTTTAGCCGTTAGATCAAAAAATCATCTCATCCGACAGTTTAGAAAATTATTCTCACCATCACTCTTATTCTTACCGCAACCCAACTCTGCATACATATATATGTACATGGTAGGAGGTTTGAACAAGAAGTCCAAGTATCATGATAAAGTAAGAAGGAAAGGTTCATATGTGAATCATCGAAAAAGTGTATTTGTAGATGCATATATGAACCCTTGTGGAAAATCTGTAACGACGGTTCGTATACCCGTCTTCAAATATATTTTTCTTTCTGATTTTTTAATGATTCACATATGAACCTTCCCTTCCTACCTTATCACGATATTTAGCTTTCTTATTTGAACTGACCCCTATGTACATATATACATAGTGGTTATGGTGATGCCTATGCGGCTATGGCGGCATGGCAACGGGGCGGGGATGGGACGGGTTTTGTAATCCTCGGCCCCGGCCCCGGCCCCGGCCCCAGTTTGTAGTAACGTCCCCTGGCCCCGACGGGTACGGGGATTATTATCCTGTCTCCGGTCAAATCTCTAACAATCCCCGGTCAAAACCTAGTAAAACCCCGGTCAATCCCCGTAAATAGTATTCTTTATTTTGATTCTACCGGGGATCCCTGGCCCCGGTTTGAGTAACATCCCCCGTCCCCGGTTTGTGTCTACCGGGGATCCCCCGCCCCGTCCCCGGTTTGTGTCTACCAGCGATCCCCGCCCCCGGCCCCGGGACCCGTTTTAGCGGGGAATCCCCGTCCCCGTCCGGGTCGGGTGAACCGGGTTCCCCACCGGGTCGGGGCAAATCACCATCCCTAGGCCATGCAACACCTATAGTTTCCAAGATCATACTTAGCATTGCATCACCTTGGGGAACTTATGGCCAGGCATTCACCAAGTGATAATATTACTTTGTTACATTATGCTAGTCTTATTAGTTTATAAATATCATCATATATATATATATATGTATGTATATATTTATATATCATCCTTACTATCTTTGGAGCAGTGGTGGATCCGATCAGTCTGAGGAGAAAACAACAGTTAACTCGGATTTTCCCAAAAAAGTCGGCCCAATTGACGACTCTAGCAGTCGAATACAAGCAGCTCGCGAGCGTTTTCTTGCCCGTAAAACAAACAAATAGCAGTTTTTACTTGCTGTGTTGACATTATGGTGAGTTTGCTTTTTGTTCCTTGTAAAACAAGGTTTGAGTTTGACTATTATGCAAGTTGTCAACTTTAACCACCAAACTTTTTTATAGGTGTAGAGGAGAAAATTTGACCACACTTTTCCCAGTCTTTAGTATACAGAGGATTTTGCTAGATTATGGGTTGAAGGTATGCTACATCGTTGAAACATATAATTGTTGTAATAGAAATACAACCAATGAACTATTTTTTATTTATTTATAATTTTGTCTAAAAAAGACATTTTTTTTTGCAAATATGTGGCTTATATATATATATATATTTTTTGTGATTAACTTGGATATCTAACCCGCTATGCAAGCCGACTAATCCCAGGGCGACCACCTGCTTAGCGGGTAGCCTGGAGTCATCGCATTTGAACCTTTGTGGCCACAAGGGGATTTTTATTTCTTCTTGGATTCGAATCTGGGACCTCCAGGCGTGTGGCTTATAGTTGAGCTCAACCTTTTCTGCTAGTTGGGGTTTTCGGAAAGGTCTGTATACATCTTATCCTTAACCCTACCATAAGATGGTTATATTTATTGGTTTTGTTTGGTTTATGTTTTGTATAACTAATCTCTCTTTCCTTGTAGTTTTTGACCACCATTTGTGAAGCTTATGGCATTTAGGACAAGAAAAACTTGGACCCATCTCTAACCGATGTGTTAAAAGAGCTAAGTGCACTAAAATAGTTACAAACGATGTGTTAAAAGAGCTAAAGTGCATTAAAATAGTTACAAACCATCTTCAACTAAAGTTGAAAGTGATAACGAGGTAAAAGAATATGCTAAAAATGCTTCTTACTGGGTTCATGCACAGGCACATTAGCACCACAACCCTTGGAACAAATTACTATATTTCGTCCTTGGCGACGGATTAGTCGACATTTTTCACAAATTTTACGAACAAAAGCCCTTATTTTTATATTTGTCGCTCCTTACTTTAATCTTGAATCGACTTCTTGGAAGAAAGTAAGTTTCTTGAAATTTTCCACTTCGAATCATATTCATACGAAAGAAATAGTGAACCTAATCTTTCAAATCTTTGTTTTGGAGTTGATAAACTTTGTTATCCGCGTAGTATCTTCGTAACAATCACAGAGGGAAAGAGCCTTGGCTTAGGTTGGGTCTTTGTTTATGTTGATTGTCCAGAGTCGAGCGTTGAAGCCATCCTGTTTTAAAAAGGAGAACCGGGCTCCATCTAACTACAAGAAAAACAACCTTAACACAAAAAGCTATAACGTGCCTGTCTTCCGAGCCCTTCCCTTGCTTCACCGATAATTCGGTAAAGCGCACTTTGCTTGACAAATATATAATTTAACTTTCGACTAAGAAGTGAACCAAGTTGGCACCGATATCATAATGACCCCTAGTCATATTTTACCATGCTTCCTTTTTATCACTTTTGGAATCAAACTTCACAGACTTTTTATTTATAGAAGAATCATTATTTTTTCAGGACAATCTTTAATGCTTGTACTCGAACTGTCATATCTCTTTTTTATTAGGTCTATGGTCCTTTCTGGGAAATGGGTGAGTTCTTGCGTATTGATTAGTTATAAAGTTTTTATGCTAAAGGAGCTTTTAAGCCGGGAATTGAATAAGCAATCATAAAGAATGGTCCCAATTAATCCTATATTATGGTTACATGATAAATTATTTTAAATATATCAAATATATAAAAACACTAATTGGTTGAAAATATTATGGTGCTACGGAAGTGAAATTTTAATGTCAAAGTTCAATACTTTCATGGGCGAACAAAGGATATCTTGATTGGGGAGAAAACAAAGAAATCCTATATGACCCAATATATCTGACAAGTTCCATTATATGTCAACCCAAGATACATCTTCCTCTCTAGCATTTTCAAAAGGTACTTTTGGAACACCAATAAGCATTAAATGAGAGAAAAAAGAACTAAGTATTATATTTTACTTTGATATGGAAACGTAACAAAAGCTTTCTTATATGTTTTTGAAATTTAACTCATAGAAAGCCAATATTCGATTTTTTTTTTCAAAAACCAACTTTTCACCATTTAAAAACTTGTACCTGCTGCTTTTAAAAAACATGTTATAAAACGTTGCCTTCATATTTGTTGTTGTATGAAAAACCTGTCACCATAAATTATTGGTCGCGCTTTAAGTTCTTATAATAAACTTAGAGAAATATGTAATTCTTTTGCATAGATCAACACTAGGGACGTGTCTACATATAGCACGCATGGGGTGTGAAGGTGAATTGGGTAGGGTATGCACACGTTTCGGGCATGAGTTCGAGCTTTCAGAGCATGTTTTTAGTGAACGGAAAAAGGGTTGGACATTTTTTGTCCACGCCGAACTTTTGGGGTTGAAAAGGAACCCAATCGAGATTTTTCAGGCCAAATTGTTTTGGGCTTTTTAGGTTTAACCGAACTTTTCCAAACTTTTTCAGGTTAGAATTTTTTCCAAACCAGGCTAGGCTCAAACTTGCCTCCAAAGTTTCGCTTGATTGGACATTGAGGCCTGGCTTGAATAGGCTTTGGGTTCACTACCCTCGGGTTTTTTTTCAAGCTGGGCTGAGATCGAGTTTTGGATCTGAGATTTTTTTATACATCTTTAGTGTCAAATAATATGCATATATTACATTTTAAATTTTAACATGAGTATAAATTACTATAACAATTTATTTTGAACACATATAAGGTATAATATTGTTATTTTACAAAACAAAATTTACCATATTGTTTTTGCTTGGTATGGGTGTCTTGTTACATAGGCTCGTCATAAATTTAACTTTACATATTAGCCCACGATTTAATTTGGCAAAAATTGACGGAAAATTACGACGGAAGTTGGTCAAGGAACCATTGATGCAAAAAAAAGTTTGGGTCAAGGGACTAAAACGTAATAAAATAAAATAAATTAAAGGACAAATTGAAAATAAACTCTCCTCGAAAGTCGCAAGTCAGCGTCTTCACGGGATTTTAGATTCGAAACAACATAACCTTCGCTCATTCTCGCTCAAGCTCACTACTACAATCGCCGGTGAGAATTCAGAATTCGAATCCCTAATCTCAGTAACTGATTATATAATCACAAAATTGAAGCATGTTTGGATCGCTGTTATTTGATTTACATGTTGGATTTGCATTCTTCGACGTATCACATCGTATTCATTATGATCATGGATTCATGGTCGTCGTAGTTTTTGAGTTTGATCAAATTGTTTGATGGATATTTGTATGCTAACGGTGATATTTTTGATGAATTCAAGAGAAGATGAAGTTGGCACCGAGGGAGGTGGATAAATTGATGTTACACAATGCTGGATACTTAGCGCAAAAGCGTCTTGCTCGTGGAATAAGGCTTAATTACACTGAAGCTGTTGCACTTATTGCCACTCAGGTAGTAGATATGAATGATTTACATTTACTTTGATATTATGCGGAGTGGGTTGACATTCGTTTTTTTTCCGACTTTCTATGGATAACACTGGTGATATTTTAGGTAGACTAGGAAAAAGATTGATTTAGTTCATATGATTCCAGTTTTCAAGAGTTTTAGTTGTGGCATATACTCCATATGCTCCCAAGAAGACCTAGTACTTTGCAATATTGAAATTAATTTTGTTGCAAATTTGTCCCCTGCTTAGAAAACATCTATGCAATTAAGATGTTCTTGGAAAGCTAATTCAATTTTGACAGTGGAAAGCAACAGTTTGACATCTTAAGGACGTAGGAACAATTGGTTAAAAGACTTTTGAGTTAAAAATAGCACTTTTCAAATAAATAGTATTGCTTTTTTTTTTTTTTTTACCAACATTCTTCTATTTGTAAAGTTGAATGTTGTTAGGATCTATTTTTCGATAAATACCATGCACCAAAATCTACTTGCAGTTTATGACCAGTCCACTTGACCTTAATGTGAAACGGTATCTATTTCTGGAATGGGAGATGTTGATTTTTGAGGTCAAAGGACCAATATGTGAACATGTTGTATGTTTGAGTTGTAAAAAAATTCCTATAAAGTTTGAATTTGGCAAGTTAATCCATGGAGCTTGGCAAAATAGCCACGTAATTTCGAGACAATGGCTGCCTTCTTAGAAAGAGGCAGTTTGATCCCAAAATTGTAGCCTATTATCTCTTTCTGGAACTGTGGGCGTAGAACATTTTGGTGGTCCACCTGATGATTGTTTCTCTATCTATTGTTAGATTTTGGAGTTTGTACATGATGGTGACAAGAGTGTGGCAGAATTAATGGATGTTGGGAGACAGCTTTTAGGAAGGTACAGTGTACTAGATTACTCAAACCAAACCATTCTTTATCTATAAGGTACCATTATAGATGTTTATAACCAAGGTGGTGCCTGATTGGTTTGAGCTTGACTCCAAAGGTCAAAAGGTTCAAATCCAAGGAGGAATAAAAATCCCCTTGTGGCCACGGAGGTTCAAATGCGGTGACTCCGGGCTATCTGTAAAGCAGGTGGTCGCCCTGGGATTAGTCGGCTCGCATAGCGGGTTGGATATCCAGGTTAATAAAAAAAAACATTTTGGTCTCTATAGGTGAACTGGACTCAAACTTTTTTTTTACAAAGAACTATATGTCGAACAGTCCTTGAATTTGACGGAATATAGGGTTTTGGATGGTTAAACTTTTGGTTGCTAACGAGAAACCATAAGTTTCAGGGGTTTCCTGCAATATTGGTTTTGTTAATCTAATATTTGAAATAAGAGAAGGAATTAAAGTTCTTGTAATGGTTGGTTCTTTGCGATACCGTTGCATTTTTATAAGTTAGCAAATGTCTAGTCGACTGAGTATACTCAGTA
Organism: Cynara cardunculus var. scolymus; assembly: GCF_001531365.2. Lineage (NCBI taxonomy): Eukaryota > Viridiplantae > Streptophyta > Magnoliopsida > Asterales > Asteraceae > Cynara > Cynara cardunculus. Next base: position 596,046 of record NC_037539.1, read on the forward strand.
ATGGATGAATTACACAAGTGAGTATTCTTAGTATTGATGAGTTTAGTTTACAAACTGATGTCTTACTGAATTTCTGCTATCTCACAGGTGTTGGAGTTTTTTGAAGCTTTAATATTCTTAATTGTCAGATCTTCTGACAATTTAGATGGAACATTATTCTTACATATTCTTTTTAGGGTGTTAGCATACTATCGTACTCCTTGTGGTGGCTATAACTTGCTTTGTTTAACAGCCAATTGGGTGTTTGCATGCAGTCAACAAATCTTACATATTTTCTTTGTCAACAGGAGACAAGTTCTTTCAACAGTTCCACATCTTTTGGATTCTGTGCAGGTAACTTGTGTTGCTTTTGATGATCAGAGCTTCCTCTTGTATACCATATAGCGGAAGTTTGTTCCACTTTACCGAATGAGTTAACTGATCTGCATTATCTTTTTTTTCCTTGATGCTTGGAACATGTGAAAATTCTTGTCTTTTTGTTGTACTACTTCTGTTCCTAAAGAATACAAGCTTCTTCACAAATCTCATTTATTAGTGTTTCTCATTCTTGCTTTTGAAATTGCATGGCATTAAATAATGGAGAGAGCATACAATTCCTGTCACAAATATGTTCTCATAACCTTTTAATAACTTCTCCTTATGGTAACATCAGACAACTCTTATTCTATAATGATCCCTATACGAGACTGATATTTGGATTCTGTAATCATTACGGGGAACACCATCTCATTAAATTATCTTCAGGTTGAGGGGACGTTTTCTGACGGTACAAAGTTAATTACTGTACATGATCCAATATCATGCGAAAATGGAAATTTGGATCTAGCTTTACATGGATCTTTTCTTCCAGGTAAGCAATCTGTACTTTCATCTTCAGAGATTCATTTACTTATTTTGTCTGCTAAGATATCTGATCATTTTCACTTATCTAGTGTTTTTTTAAGTATAATATTTATATACGGCAAATGCAACAAATAAACTCACACACCCTCCTTACCTTTGGTGAGGTTTGAACCCCTGACCTCCTAGGAGGCGAAAGGCTACGATACCGCTAGGCCAAAGGCCCTTATCTAGTGTTTTTGGACGGATCATGTGCAAGCTAGGTCTATCTGGAAACTGGAATCTCGTCCGAATATTATTGCCTTGCTTAAGCTTTTTTGTTTTTATGTCTTTAGTGTTTCCTGCCTTATCACTCTTGGACCATCTCCATTCTCAGTGTTTAGATAACAATATTGGCCATGAATCATGATAACAACTAGTATGCAATAATAGTTGTTCTTTCCTTAAGAATGTTCCTGAGTTTGAGACTTATGTCACTGAGGCCTGAGCTCTCTTTGGCATATAAAATGTACCATAGTACACTCCCTTCTCTCTCTGATATGATCACTAGAAACTTGTTTGAGCACAAAAAATCTGATGGCGAGTTTGTTGCTTCTGCAGTTCCTTCACTTGAAAAGTTCCCAAATATGGAGAGTGGTAAGATTCCTGGTGAACTAATCCTTAAACATGGATATATAACGCTTAATTCAGGAAGGGAAGCAGTAATCCTTAAAGTAACTAATGATGGAGATCGACCAATACAGGTAGTTTCCTTTGTACATTTTTAAGGGGATTATGTGTTATTAGGGTTGTGCATGGGAGAAATTTTACTGCTTCAGGACATAGTTTGATTAAAGTTATCTTAGAAAGTTAATGTGGCTAACGATTAAAAGGTGTATAACATTTTTATAGCCGTCTCAGGAAGTTAGAAGTCTGATATTGTTTTCATAAACTAATCCATTTTTGTTTTCTCTTGAATCAAGCTTGTATCCTTTTTTTTGTGAAATCTCAAATCACAGAATGATGATAATTACAAAAATTACAGGTTGGCAGCCATTATCATTTTATTGAGGCCAATCCATGTTTAATTTTTGATCGGAGAAAAGCATATGGCATGAGGTTAAATATACCTGCAGGAACTGCAACCAGATTTGAGGTCAGACAGTGAACCTTATTGTCTTTATTTTTTTAAGGTAGTAGGCTGAGTTCTCTAAGTTATTGTATTTATTTACTCTCTCCATCTGTGATGTCCCATCTTTAAGGTTTTCTTTGGCAAAATTTTGAACTTAATTACTTGTTTCCCCAGTAGCGTTTCCAAAAGAAGTAGTTATGGTGCATTATAAGAGCAAACATTTTTACTTAAATTTGAAAATATGTAATTAAGCTTAAATGATATCCCATCTTTTTTTATCCTGGTCTAATGCACATCCTTAAAGCATTACAAGTATTTAGGACATTTAGTTATTTCTTAAACTCGTGCTGCATGTTGTTGTGTCATTTGTTTGATTCTTACCTCAAAAACCTTTACATACCTGTCAAAAAAGGAATGCTCATCTTTTTCAGGATAAATGAACAATGAAACAGATTTAGTTTGAAACTTTGAAAGAGGTGATGCTGTACTAACGAGGAGGCAGAGTAGTATAAGATGCCATCTGCATCAAACAAAAACGGATGACCTAGTTCATTCACCTTCTAGGTTGACCTTCCACCTGGCAGTCTATGGCTGTACAAGGAAGTTTAACGTCTATATTTTCTATTAAAAAGTATGCAAGCCTGACAAGGATGATCTAAGGAAACATCATTATGTTTTATTGAAATTAATGCGGCTAATTTTAATCAGTGTTTCATTCTAAAGTTCTCTGATTCACTCCTACATTGCCAGCCAGGGGATGCAAAATCTGTCACTCTTGTCAGGATTAGCGGTAAGCAAGTTATCAGAGGAGGTAATGCAATCACAGACAACCCTGCTGATGATGCCCATGTCAAAACAGCAATGGAATCTGTACATGCACGAGGATTTGGCAATTCAGAAGAAGCTAATACCAAGTTAAGAAATGAAAATATCAGTCTGATTTCTTAGATGTTGCATTTGGTAGTGTAATTTGAATCTAGTGTTTCTATACAAACTGTAACTGCCTTTAACTTGATTTGCAGTAATGGTGTCATTGTAGAAGGATCTCCACTGGCTTATAAAATCGCTCGTGAGGCTTATGCTAATATGTATGGTCCTACTGTTGGAGACAAAATTCGTCTTGGTGACACCGACTTGTTTGCTGAAGTTGAAAGAGATTTTGCTTTTTATGGTGATGAGTGTGTATTTGGTGGAGGAAAAGTTATAAGAGATGGAATGGGGCAAGCTTGCGGGTACTCTGCATCTGATTGCCTGGACACGGTTATCACAAATGCTTTGATAATTGATTATACAGGAATTTTCAAGGCAGATATAGGTATTAAAGGAGGTTTTATTTCTTCCCTTGGGAAAGCAGGAAATCCAGATGTTATGAATGGTGACTCTGATAACATGATCATTGGGGTGAGTTTGGAATATACTAGAACCTCAGTCACAGCAACCAAAACAGTTAAGTGTTTTCATCAATATCTTTTGTTCAGGTTAGCACGGAGGTCATTGCTGGAGAAAATATGATAGTGACAGCTGGGGCCATAGATTGTCATGTGCACTTCATATGCCCTCAACTGGCATATGAAGCAATATGTAGTGGTAAAATCTCCACCTGTTTCTAGATACCTATGGATAAGTTGTGATGAAACTTTGTGTATTTAACTTAATGGCAGTTAAATAATTCCTTGAAATCAAATGGTTGAGTCATTGTATGTAGGTAACTATTCAGATATATTATCACACACACCTGTAGAACTTGTGGAATATACAGTTTGTTAGTAGTGCTTCATGCAGTGAAGTTTATGCTGTAGAATCATTTAATAACTAGAACTTCTAAACTAAGGGCCTGTTTGTTAGCAGCTTAATGGGACTCGCAGCTTATTTGTTCAGCTATATTTAACTGTTTGGTAGTTGCTTAATGATATAGAAAGTGGCCTATTCAGTAAGCTCTTACGAGGGAGCTTTATGCAGAAGGCCAACTTTTTTCCAAACCTTCCCCTTCCAATTAAAAAACACGCTCCTCCCATCTATAAAAAAAAGTCCTCCCAAATAAAAACCTTCCCAATCTATACCGACAAATTAATCCACTTACAACTATACAACTATAATTGTATAGTTTTGTGTATACCACTATATATGACTTGATGGAAAACCAACCAAACAAGCGCTAAGCCTATTATGCGACATTCGTTCTTTTTGACTGATTTCCACCCTTAGCACTAGTGGCACCCGGTCCATGGCAGAAAATGGCCCCTTCTACTGTTTTTGTAATTGTTTTTTTGTTCTATGTATGCAAGTTTCTTATCTAGCATTTTTTGCTGTTTTTATAAATAGATTTTGTAGTTCCTCGTAAGAGTTTTGTAGGATGCCCCTCTAAAATTATTCTATTATGGCAGACGTCGAGTCTCTTTGGGCGTTCATCAAACAAGTTCAGTAAAAGAGTAGTGCATATATGTTAATATCACATACATAAGAGTTTTCATATTAAACTCTAGTGGTATAGCAACCACTCTGATTCGGTCTAGATTGGCAGAACTTGGAGATACTATTTTAGGCAACACATACTTGCATTAGTCTTATCTCTTATGCTTGTTGATTTCAAATGGACATGTTGTATGTTCTCCCTGACAAGAACAGAGTCGTCACTTGTAGCAATGGCCAATGAGTTATGACAATCGTATTAGTGATATTTATGCGTGGCTAACTGTTGGTGTTTTTCTGTAATGTTTCACCTCCCAAGAAATGTCTTTAGTTGATCCAAAAAAATTCCCACATTCAAGGAGTTTTAATCATAAAGAAACAAGTTCCAACTTTTCCTTATTATTATTTACTCCTTGCAAAATGGCAAATTAAACTCTGTTAAGGCAAATCTGTAATTTATTGCCTTCAGTCCTGCTTCTACTTATGTTTTCTTTTCCACTTCACCTCTACCCGAGAATCAAGGTTCAAGGACATCAAGTTTCTAGATAATTTAATTTCCCGACTCTTATTTAGATTTTTTTCTTGAATTTAATGGTGTGTAGGCGTCACCACGATGATAGGAGGTGGGACAGGACCTGCTGAGGGGACACGTGCAACTACTTGTACCCCTGGACCTTCACACATGAAACTTATGCTGCAAGCCACTGATGACATTCCGATCAATTTTGGATTTACTGGAAAAGTATACTTCTTTCTTTGTGAATGGGAATTGTTTTCTCTGTCATTAATATTACATATTTAAGCAGATGAAGTATCTGAGAATCGGAGGTAAGGTGAGAAGTGTTAAAAGGAATTTGGACCCTTGATAACTTTTAATCCCAAAACAACCCATGAATTACGCTTTACAAGGGAATTGATCTAGTGTATCTCATTAGTGCTGACCTAGTGGTTCTCTTCAATTAGGATTGATCCAAGGGTGGAGATCCCATCTTACCCTTCTCACCATAATTTTCATTCTCACCGGAACCCAACTCTATTTAAGCATGTACTTTAGAAGGGAATGGATCTAGTGTATCTCATTAGTGTTGACCTAATGGTTCTCTTCAATTAGGATTGATCCAAGGGTGGAGATCCCATCTTACCCTTCTCATCATAACTTTCATTCTCACCGGAACCCAACTCTATTTAAGCATGTAGTTAACATGCACACTGTTAAAGGCCTTTTTCTTTTATGATGTTTTGAAAGGATATTTGCTATGTTTTCCTTCCAGGGTAATAGTGCTAAACCACAAGGACTACATGAAATAATCAGGGCTGGTGCAATGGGACTGAAACTCCATGAGGATTGGGGAACCACACCTGCTGCTATAGATAATTGTTTGGCTGTTGCAGAGCAATATGACATCCAGGTTACAACTTTTAAAGAAATTGATTATTTTAGTTACTTCACATTTTCACTTTTTCACTAATCTTTATTTTTTATTTTATAGGTTAATATCCATACTGACACCTTGAACGAATCTGGATTTGTTGAACATACAATTGCTGCATTTAAAGAGAGAACAATTCACACATACCACAGGTAAGAACTTCTTCCAACTTTTGGCTCCCTCTTTGATCCCCTGCCCATCCTTGCTACCTCCTAGTCTCCCATCCGAAGGTCCACTTCACACCCCAGTCTCCACCACCGGAAGCAGTAAAGGAAAAGACGATAAGAGTCATCTCTATAGAGGCGGGCCCAGAAAATTTTCAAGTGGTGGCACCACTTGACTATAAAAAATTATCTAATATTTATTCCACAATATTAGTATAGATCAGTTGGTTGGTTCCTTGTCCTTACATAGAATAGACACATGTTCCTGTCCGTTCTACATATAATTTTTTAAATCACAAGAGGTATATAAAAAAAACCAAAGTTTAAGCTTAAAAACATCAAATTTGACAACTGCAAGACTCGAACCTGGGCCTTTTGTAGAAAGGTAGAAGCATTTACCATCTTAGCCGTTAAAGTCTTGTGTTAACATTTGGTTTCAAAAACTATATAGTGGCACGCAACAAAACAATACGGTGGCACCCTTCAGAAACGTAATCTTTTTCCCTTACGACATAACCATGAAGTGGTGGCCCGTGCCACCGTATCTATCCATGTGGGCCCGCCCCTGCGTCTCTTACTGTAACTCAAGATCATTGCATGTTTCTGCTTAATCCTAATCTCTTCTTTTATAAACCACTACCTGAGTTTCCGCCAGCAGAAGACGAAAAGGATGGAATAAGTGATAAGATACTTCACCATCCTCATACAATATCATTTCAATTCTTTTTGCTTCATCACTAATATTTTCATATAGCCATTTACTGCCCCAGTCTCCACCAGCTGTGGTAGAAAAGGAAGGAAAAAATGACAAGGCATTTCATTAGTCCTTAGATGATATCATTGCATAATTTTTCACTTTATCTCTATAGTTTTCATATACTCAACATACTGTTGGGCTGCTGTTAATATGATTCAATTGAAGGTGCATATGGCTTGTCTGACTTCTTACCATTTATCATGCATTCAGAAGGAGATAAAAGAAATTAGGTGGATGTGTTGTTTGCTAGAAGCTTGTTTGATATTATTGCAGATTTATTGATGGTTGTTGTGCTGCTATAGACAATTGTTTTGACTCTTGCAAATGTCAAAACTGAATCTTTCCTTGCGGTCCTTTTGTTTCAGTGAGGGTGCAGGTGGTGGTCATGCTCCGGATATCATTAAAGTGTGTGGTGTTAAAAATGTTCTACCCTCATCAACAAATCCGACACGTCCATACACTAAGAATACAATAGATGAACATCTTGATATGCTGGTAAGTTTGTTTAGAAAAGAACAAAGAAGAATGTTTTATTATATTACATGTTCTCAGATTATGAGTATTCCACAGATGGTTTGCCATCACCTTGATAAGAACATACCTGAGGATGTAGCTTTTGCTGAGTCACGGATCCGGGCTGAAACTATTGCTGCCGAAGACATTTTGCATGATATGGGGGCAATAAGCATAATATCATCTGATGCACAGGCTATGGGTCGCATTGGGGAGGTCAGTTATCGAACCTTTTTTTTTGTATTTTTAAATTAAAATGTTGATGATACTTCAAATTTTTAATTGAACTATGCATAACAACAAAAATAGTGTAATGGAACTTCACTATCGGAACCTGTGTATGGACTGTATACAGATGACCAATGGTTACTATAAGTCTTCTGTTCAGAAATCATGGAAAGTGATTATGCTATCTTATGGGTCCAAAGGGAAGAATTGGTTTTTCATTAAGTTCTATATGGATAAAGCTGTCATGTGGATTTATCTCTCTGCATAGATTCAGAAGGTTTTTGTTTGGGAGGGTTTTTTCATTGATGGAAGAAGCGTGTTTTTTTAATTGGGAGGGGCAGGTTTGAGAAAAACTTGGCCGTCTGCCTCAAGTAGCTTACTCAATAAGCCATTTTCTATATCATTAAGCCACTACCAGAGCTTGTAAGACTTGAAGCATCACTGATTCTAATGATTCTTATCCATGTGTTCTACTGCCAACTGGATCAGGTAATCAGCAGAACATGGCAAACAGCTCACAAGATGAAGTTGCAACGAGGCTTGGTTGATGGTTGCGTACCAGATAATGACAACCTCCGCATCAAACGCTATATTGCAAAGTATACAATAAATCCAGCAATAGCTAACGGGTTCTCTGACCATGTTGGCTCAGTTGAGGTGCGTAATCAGAGACTGCTATTATCTTTCATGTGAGCAGAAGTGGACCCAGAAATTTGTTTTAGTGGTGGCACAATTTAACTATTAAAAAATATCTAAAGAAAAATCTCACAATAATAGTATTGATCTGTTGGTTGGTTTCTTGTGGCTCCATAGAGGAGACCCATGTTCTAGTCTTGCCTATATATCTTTTTAAAAACACAAGAGGTATATAAAAACACCAAAATTTAAGCTAAAAATTAACAAATTTGACACCATTGAGACTCCAACCCGGGCATTTTGTGCAAAGGTAGAAGCATTGACCATCTCCACCATTAAAGTCTTGTGCTTAAATTTCAGTTTCAAAAACTATATGGTGGCACCCAACAAAATAATACGGTGGCACCCTTCTGGAATATACCTTTTTCCCCCTATGCCACTGTATCAATCAATGTATGTCTGCCCCTGCACGTGAGGAAACCTTTGAGTTTTGGTCACAACTTATCTGGCCATTAATTTTCTAATTTCATACATGCAACTTGCCAAATCATTGATCTATATGAACTTATTGTAGGTAGGGAAGTTGGCTGATCTTGCCCTTTGGAAGCCAGCGTTCTTTGGGGCAAAGCCAGAAATGGTGATTAAAGGAGGTGATATTGCCTGGGCTAACATGGGGGATCCAAATGCAAGCATCCCTACTCCTCAACCGGTAACGCAAAACTTTTGATTTTCTTTTGAATTATAATATATTTATACAGCCAATGAACTCATGCACCCTTTCATCTTTGGTGAGGTTTGAACACTTGACCTACTGAGAGGCGCTAGATACCGCTAGGCCAAATGCCTTTCAGTAACCTTTTGATTCATGTAAAAGAAATGTCAATTCAAGAACTTGTTAAGTACATGAAGTTTATTTTTTGTGTATCTAACAATCCACTCAATTAGATTCGGTAACTGTCTGTACGTAACATGGATGAGCGTCTAAGGGGTTGTTTGGTTGGTTTTCCATTAAGTCCTATATGGATAAAGTTGTCTGTGTGGATTAATCTGTTTGTATAGATCGCCAACGTTTTTGTTTGGGAGAGCTTTTTCATAGATGGAAGGAGCGTTTTTTTTTATTGGGAGGAGTAGGTTTGGAAAAAACTTGGCTTTATGCTTAAAGCTCCCCCCTAAAAGCTTACTGAATAAGCCACTTTCTATATGATTAAGTCACTACCGGATAGTCTTATATAGCTGATCGAATAAGTTGTGAGTCCCATTAAGATCATTAAGCTGCTAACAAACGGGACCTAACTTTTTGAATATCATACTTGGGTTTTTGTTGGAAAATAAACATCATTCTTATGAAAATACTAAAAAAAATCTACAGTTGTAAGAATGAACGATTTTGGACAAACTATGAAAATGAAAATGTACCATCATACTTGCCATCTTTTGTCCAAAATCATTTATTCTTGAAATATGTAATGTTTTCTTTTTGCATTTTCACCAAGAACAAGTGAGACCCCTTTTAAATCCAGTAATTGAATTGCATCACTTGCTGTTGAGTTTATTGAATCAATCTTGCTACTTATTCCAGGTTATGATGAGGCCCATGTTTGGAGCATTTGGCAAGGCTGGATGCACCAACTCCATCGCTTTTGTCAGCAAGGCATGTCTACTTCTTCATCTATCTATATTTTTCTACTTATATATATCTAGGGGCAGGTTCCATTAGGAACCTAAAATTTGTTAGGAACTTGGGAACCGCCCACAGTCCAACACATGGCATATTCATCAAGAATATGGACACGTTATTAATCATGAATGTGTGATTTATGATGAATAAAAGGTCCATATTCATGATGAATAAAACGTCCATATTCATGATGAATAAACTTCCATATTCACATGAATATGTTATCCATGATGAATATTCATCCCGAATAGTGACACATGTCAGGCGATTCCCGGGTTCCTTTCTATATCTATATCTTTATCTAGGGGCTGGTTCAAAGGCTAAATATCGTGAGAAGGTAAGAAGGGAAGGTTTATATGTGAATAATTGAAAAAATCTGAAAAAAAATTCTATTTGAAGATGCGTATGTGAATCGGCATTACAGGTTATTCATATGAGTTTACATATGCATCTCCAAATGGATTTTTTCATTGATTCACATATGAAACTCCTTTGACGTCCCCTTCTTGCCTTCTCAAGATATTTAAGCCTTCTTATTTGAACCTCCACTCCATATCTGTCGATATATAGCGTAATAGTGAAAAATATTTTTGAGATATTTCACATGTCACGCATTATTGGTTGTCTCAAAAACTGCTATCCCATACATTATGTGTGTGTATATATATTCTTGAATCAGAAACTTGATATGATATATGACCAACAGGCTGCTATGGACTGCGATATAAAGACCCTTTATGGACTACATAAGAAGGTGAGATGCGTGAGCAAAGTAAGGAAGCTCACAAAACTTGACATGAAACTGAACGATGCCCTTCCCAACATCCAAGTTGATCCCGAGACATATGCAGTGACTGCAGACGGCGTGCACCTCACATGCCCTGCAGCTACGACCGTTCCCCTTTCTCGGAATTACTTCCTATTTTAACCGATACCCGTAACTACTCTCCTCTTTATTTTCATGTTTTACTAAAACTTCTCTTTTCAAATCTATTGTTTCGCTTGAAAAACTTACATCTTTTTGTTACTAAGGGGTCGTTTGCTAAACGCTTACCCTGGCCGATGAAATGAATTGGTTCCGGGGTTTGCCTGCCAAGGTAGGCAGCGCAATAAGGGCAAGGCTGCTGGAAGAGTTTCAGAACTAGGCGAGAGGACTCCTGTCCATAAGGCTAGGAAGGCGGGAGCACCAGAAAAAGAGGAGTAATGCTTAACAGGGACAGTCGGGGACTTTCTTGATAAAGTAACGAAGACCCTACCTTAAAAGCTAGCTACGCATAGCATTGTTCTAAAGAATACTAACAGTGCCAAGCCGGGATTCCAGGGAGTGCTTTGCATTACGGGTGAGGTGAGTGGTTACGCTTAGACCTATTCCCTATCGGGGGCCAGGTCCATCCGATCTTGGGAGCTCAGTCACCTTGATAGACTCAAGACCATACCCTGTTGAATGGGTGATCTGAAATTCTTATCCACGCTCAAGGTCCTCCTTTCATTGAATTGCCCGTATGGAACACTTCCCCRGCCCCTTTCATTGGTGGGCCTAATGGCCTCTATAACGGCAGTGGGTCAATCCGTTAATCAAAATGTTAGGTTAGGAAAGCACTTATCAAATCATTTACCTTACCTGATGAACATGACAAGGACCGATAATCTTACCCGGTACGAGTAACAATAAGCTACTTGCCATGCCAGCTTTTCACAAATAGCACTTGAACACCTTGTTAAATGGTTTCTTTATGAATACTAAATTCATATAATGTAGATTTCACAAGTTGCTAAAGTGCTACTTGAGAAATCTTTGTTGTTTTGGTCAATTAAGTAGAAAAACGACTATAAAATGAATTGGGGACTCCAAAATGGCTATTTGCACAATTTCCTTTTTTTATTGAACATCCCAAACTACCCTTGTAAAGTTGCAAGGTGCTACTTAGCGGCCGTTTACTAAACGTTTACCCAGTAAATGCTTGTCGAGTCATTTACTTTATTGTATAATATGACAAGGGACGAAAATAGCGGTGATAAGTACAGAGAATCTTACTCGATAAACACTTATTGAGTAAAATGATCTTGTTTTGATGGACTATAATTTTACCCGATAAAATAAGTGCGAGTGTTGACTTTTACGGGGTAAAATGACCCCTAAATCTTGATCACTAAGTTTCTCGTGCCATTTTAGGATTTGACTCCATGCAATGTGGGTGATGATTTCATGGAAAAGTACACATTCATGTGAAGTACCAACTGTTTGCAACACAGGTATGCAACATTCGAGTATTAGCAACTGTGTTCCCTATTTGAAACAGGTTGTATTTTGTCATCAAATATTTATATTGTTGGGATTTAAACACATTTTTTATGTAGTAATAGCTTATAAGTTATGAATTAGCCAAAAGTTATTACTGAACAACTCCTTTATCCCTCAGATACAGCCATAGGCATGGCAACGGGGCGGGTTTTGTAATCCCTGGCCTCGTTTTTCAGTAACAGCCCCAGGCCCCGGTCCCCGGCGGGTACGGGGATTAACATTCCGTCCCTGGTCAAACCCCAACCCTGGTTTGAGCCTACTGGGGATCCCTGGCCCTGACCCCAACCCTGGTTTGAGCCTACTGGGGATCCCTGGCCCCGGGACCCGTTTTAGCGGGGAATCTCCATCCCCGTTCGGGTGGGGTGAGCCGGGTTCCCCCACCAAGTCGGAGCAAATCACCATCCTTAGATACAGGTAAGGTCGGCTTAGTTTCTAGATCCCACTTTGTGTTGGACTTAAAAGGCTGTTTGGTTGATTTTCCATTAAGTTTTATGGATAAACCCGTTTGATTAATTTATTTGTATAGATTGGGAAAACTTTTATTTGAGAGAATTTTTTCATAGATGAAATCAACGTGTTTTTCCATTAGGAGAGACATGTTCGGAAAAAACTTGCTTTATGCATAACTTCCCTCTAGAAGCTTACTGAATAAGCTACTTTTATATCATCAAGCTACTACCAAACAGTCATATATAACTTACCGAATATGTTATTAGTCCTATTAACCTCATTAAGCTACTAATAAAAAAAATCCCTTATTGTATTGTTTTGTTTGGTTTGATTTTATAAGTCTATAGTTTCAAGATTCTTGTCCCTTTGGCTTCTTCCGAAGCTGAACATTTTTCGTTCTTTCTAGAACATTCCGTAATGTTGCATTCCTATTCCCCTCTGCCGTCAAAAGAAAGTTACAAATAGAATATTTAATTATTAGTTAAAAATAATCTAAAATAAATATCATGTAAGAAAATTTATTATGCAAGGGATTGTAAAGACAAGAAGAAGTCTCAAGCAATATAGAATAAGTAGTATTAAACCAAGTCATGAATCCAGACCCTAACTTATCACGTTATTTTTCTTGTCTTTACAATTGTCTGGTCAAGACTATGTTTTTTATACAGATTCATGAACTCATATATGGGCCCACATGTTGACCGGGTATCGGGTTCTAGTTCAAGTTTAAAAGACTTGTTTTTTATATACTAGAATGGTACTTTTGCAATGCATCGAGACACATTTGTTTTGTTTTATTCCTTTTTTATGTCGATATAATACGGTTTTATGTGGTTTTGAGAAAACGATAATGTTTTTATTTTTGAATAAAATATAAATTTGAAATGTCATAAAATTTTGAAGAAAAAAATATATCGATATCAGTATCAAATTAATCTTTTTAAAAGTTTTTGTGTTTTGGTGTAATTTTTTTAATTCAATTTTTTTTAATTATAATTTAATTTAGGTTTAGTAACAAAGAAATTTAATTTAGATTTAATAATATAATTTTTTTATAAAGATAATAACTAAGTATTCTGTTAGAACTCAATGATTATTCTAATTATATTTTAGATTTTTTATATTTAAAATGAGATGTTTATCTACAGTTAGTTACACGAATTCAGATATGGAGCTTCAATAAGTTGTATTTACGTACAATTTACTTGTAATCTTGAATTTTAAGTAATATGCATTAATAGACAGTAGTTCATGCATAAAAAATGGTTTTTTAAATTTTTTGTCAAATACTTTAAAATATAGTATAGATAAAATAATTCAAGGATTCTCTAATTAAATTGATTCTTAATAAGGATCTCCTTTCTTGATTAAAAAAAAACCATAAAAAATTGAAGTAAACACCCTCACCTCACCAATATCTCATGAGGTATGGCTTATAATAGAAGATGGTGATTAACCTTATTTATAATAAGCATTAATTATAATTATAAAACCAATATTTTGGAACCATTTATATCAATCAAAATAATTAATATACTATACAATATTTATATATATGATAAATATAACAAATAAACTTATATATTATTTTCATGTGATGTTTGAACCCTTGATCTTTTAAAAGATCAATAACTCACATACTGTTAAACTAAAGACCTGGTATTGATATAGATTATATATATTTGTTTTTTTGGAAAACTTACGGGGTGTCAAATAAATGATTATATTAGATCTAAATAATTGTTGTACTATTTTATTTTATATTTAATAAATATTTTAAAATCATTATGTATGTAATAATTAAAAATTTGACTCACTTTCTCTTTTCTTTCCAAAATAATTGCATTATGATTGTTTACCACGTCAGGTGATGTATGAAACCCGTTTTATACAATAACTTTTGTTTGTTAAATACTTTTAAAATGAGTAAATTGTATGAAAAAATAGCGTACTTTAACTTGATTTATATTTTAGATAACTTTTATTTTAGTATTTAAGATGTAAAGTTTAAATATTCAAGTACTTGAGTAACCGGTTGAAACATTAACTGGTTATCATGCTGATATGGTGAGTGATGTGTTATCAAACTCAATATTATCTGCAAACATGGTTGATGACATAGACTTTTTTTAATCTAAAATTAGTTTTTTTTTTAATCTAAAATTGGTTTTTAATCGGTTATCCGAATACTTAAATATTTAAAACTTTACATCTTAGATACCAAAATGAAAATTTTAAAAATACATTATCTGAAATAATAATCAAGTTAAAGTAATGCAATTTACCCTTTTAAAATCTCTATTAAAGTTTCCTTAAAAACATATGGTAAAATCCATAAGGTTATTTTATAAAATATTTAATATTATATTTTACTTCTTTTATAATCGTAATATCAAGTTTGGTCGATTGAATCTATTTAATATTTAAATTAATTGTGACAATTATTTGAAGTAATCAAATTTATTATTATTATGATAATCTATACTATATTATAAAACATTTTATAAAAACTCTTAAAAACCATTTTTTATGCGTAAAATATTGTTTATTAATGCATATTACTTAAAACTCAAGATCGCAAGTAGATTGTGCGTAAGTACAGCTTATTAAAGCTTCATATCTGAATTCGTGGAACTAACTGCAGATAAATATAGTCAAATACAAAAAAAAATCTCATTTTAAATATTAAAAAATCTAAAATATAATTAGGATAACTATTGAGTTTTAACAGAATACTTAATTATTATCTTTATAAAAAATATATTATTAAACCTAAATTAAATTATTTCGTTACGATAAATTAAATTATGATAAAAATTTTGAATTAAAAAGATACACAAATAAAAACTTTTAAATAGTTAATTTGATACTAATATTGATATATATTTTTTGTAAATTTTATATAATATTTTATTCAAAAATAAAAGCCTTTATCGTTTTCTTATAATCACATAAAATCGTAATATATCGACATAAATAAAAAATAAAACGAAATATTAAAATCAAATTGTGTTTCGATACAGTGCACAAGTACACTTTTAGTACAAATAAAAACATTTAATTTAAATTTAAAAAAATATGATTTTTGAGAGGTATGCTTGTCACGCCCAAATACCAAACAAAAATAAGCTTTCTTTATTTCTTATTTAGATTGTTAATACGCAAGTAGCCCCATTTTTTAAGTATGTATATATGATTGTCTATTTTTACTTTACTAGAAAGGTATTCACGTAATATACCAAGATACATCTTAATTTTAATATTTTGATTTATTTTTTTATCTCAGTATATATTATAATATGGTCTTATGTGATTTTGAAAAAGCGACAATGTTTTTATTTTTGAATAAAATATAAATTTGAAGATATTATAAAATTTTGACAAAAATATATCGATATTAATATCAAATTAACTATTTAAAAATTTCTCATTTTTTTGTAATTTTTTAATTCAATTTTTTTTATTGTAATTTAATTGAGATTCAATACTGAAGTAATTATATTTGGTTTAATAATATAATTTTTTATAAAAATAATATTTAATTATTTTGTTAGAACTCGATAATTATATCTAATTATATTTTAGATTTTATATATTTTAAAATAAGATGTTTATCCTCTATTTGATTATTTTTATCCGCAGTTAGTTACACGAATTCAAATATGGAGCTTTAATAAGTTGTAATTACGCACAATTTACTTGTAATCTTGAATTTTAAGTAATATGTATAAATAAACAGTACTTCATGCATAAAAAATGATTTTTAAAAGTTTTTATCAAATATTTTATAATATAGTCTAGATAATCCCAAAAAAAAGTACACACTTGTGTGTCCATATATATATATATATATAATAGTTTTTAAGCAATCATTTTATACCTGACACTAAGGGGTTGTTTACTAAACGTTTATTTGGTGTACGTTACTTAAAATTCAAGATTACAAGTAAATTATACGTGTGTACAATTATTAAAGTTCAATATTTGAATTCGTGTAACTAACTGCAGATAAATATAATCAAATACATGATAAACATAATTTTAAATATAAAAAATGTACAATATAATACACATAATCATTAAATTCTAACATAATACTTAATTATTATCTTTATAAAAAATTATATTGTTAAACCAAAAATAAATTAGTTCGAAAAAGAACGAGATCTTTTAAATAGTTAATTTAATACTAATTTCGATATATTTTTATGACATTTTAAAATTTATATTTTATTCAAAAATAAAAATGTGATTGTTTTTAGAAAACCACATAAATCCGTATTATAACATTGACAGAAACAAAGAATAAAACAAAATATTAAAATTTTAAAATCGAGATGTATGTAATGACATTGCATATGTATGGATATACCTTTTTAGTAAATAAAAATATAAAAAATAATCAAATAATCCTTTAAGGGGAATTCTTTACAATTATTTGAACAAATGAAAGAGAGAACCACTTGAAAATATGGAAGAAAAGGGGAAGAGTGCTTTACACATAATCATTTGAACAAATGAAGTAACTTTAAAGAGATCAAAACCCCTAAAAAAATTCCATCTTCAGAATCAAGACAATTACACCTTTCCCAAATAGAATCCAAATCAAGACTACCCCCAAAAAGATGGGCATTGTGTTGTTGACCATTTTCAATTCTTTAAGTTTCCCATAAAAACACCCATCATTTACACACGTACCACTTTCATTCCTTCCATCAATCGGTCTCAAAATCTTTCTGCAAATGTCAGATCACCCCACAACTCCAGCAGAACAAGAATCATCCCAAATCAGAACTCTGCTTCTCTTCAAAACAGATCAAATCCAAGTTCAATACGAAGAAAATGGTGAGCAAGAAGAAGAAACAAGCAATCATCTGGATAAACACCTTCAAGGATTGGATTTCTATTTGTTATTGTTGGGATTCCATCAATCTTCTGTTTTGAGATTTGGGATTTCATGGGTTTCTTTTTTGATGATTGGGGTTGTGCTTCCTGTAGTTGTAATTTTGATGACCACCAACTGTTCGAGATGTGACCTCTACCAAATCAAAGGCTTTGAGCTTGTTGTTGTTTCTGCTCATGCTTCTTTGGCAGCTGTTTCTCTCCTTTGTCTTTCACATAATCTGAGGAAATATGGGATTCGAAAGTTTTTGTTTGTTGATCAGTATAATGGCCACGTGGAAAGATTTTCAACAGAGTATGTTCAGAAGATTTCTGTAAGTAAACTCAACTGATTGCCCTTTTTGAATCATCTTACATCGGTTTCTTTTGGTTAGAAATGATAAGTATAAATGTAAGAAACCATCATAGTTTGGATTCTTTGTGTTCAGATTGCTTGTTCTTGAGGAGAATGGTGTTTCTTTTTGCAATTTTCTCCAAAAAAGCAAAATGGTTTGTTAAATAAAAAGCAAAGATATTCCCAATTGATTACATGTGTTTTGTTCTATTACATGTTTGACTGAATCGTTTTTTGGAATAGTTATGATTATAATTAGAGTGAATATGAGAACTTTTAGGCATAAAGTTTGATTCTTTGCTTATCTGTTCTTGATTATATTGTCATGTCATACAATCTAGTAACAAAAATATAGAGGGGGAGAGCTATAGCATAGGGTCAGGTTTAGGGGAAACCATAAAAAATTTGGAAAACTAAGGAATACCCTAATAATCATTCATTTGTCTGGTATGCACATGTGCATAAAATGCATACATGCATAAAATGCACACATGCATAGAAGCTGGGAAACATTTTGAATTACTTTTCTGTACATGTGCATACTGTACGGATGAATGGTTATCATGATGTTCCACATTTTTCTATTTTTTGTGGTTTTCACCTAAATCCAACCCTTACTATAACCTTAAATAAGCTTGAGAGCTATGCCAATTCTGAATAGGATTTGACTGGCTGTGTATGTTTAGTCCGGTATGCACATATGCATAAAAGTAATTTGTCTGATATGCACACATGCATAAAAACCAGGAAACATTTTCAATTACTTTTATGCACATGTGTGTACCGTACAAATAAATGGTTATTAGGGTGTTCCTCAGTTTTTCATTTCTATGTGGTTTTTTCGTGAACCCAACCCTTGTTATAACCTTAAATAAGCTTGAGAGCTATGCCAGTTCTGGATAGGATTTGACTGGTTGTGTATGTTTTGTCGGGAAACCGGTTGAAACAACTATAGACACCTCAAATTTCAAATTTAAGGTCCGATTTTACTAATTTCAACTTTATCGACATTTAAATTTTCATGACACTTGTTGGTTTTGGTTGGTTTTATCAAAATCTCACTTCAAAATGCATCTTTTTGGAGAGATTATGATCCAATTAGTTTTGAACAACGTTCTTATGATAATGGCAGGAATCTAAACGTGCGCTAGTCTGGTGGGTGCTTCCATGTCTTATCTTGAAGGTTGCACGTGAAGTTATCCGCATGATGTACATGCACCGTGAGTCGTGGTGGCAATCTTGTGGCGTTTTTGTTGCTTTGACTGTGTCATGGATATATGTGGCGGTGATCTTTTTATCCTCGTGTTTAGTGTTTCATTTGGTCTGCAATTTGCAAATTATCCACTTTGATGACTACGGAAACCTCTTGGAAAGAGAAACTGATGTTTTGGTATTTATAGAAGAGCATGCCCGTCTACGCCATGATCTTTCCAAGATTAGCCACAGGTTTCGGATTTACCTTCTACTTGTGTTCATAGTCGTCACTTCAAGCCAGTTTGCGACTCTATTCCAAATCACGGAGTTTAGGGATAAAGTTACGTTCATAAATGGTGGCGATTTTGCTGTAAGTTCAATGCCTTCTTGCTTAACATATTACATTTTGCCATTTGGGTTCCGAATTAATGTGGGTTTCTTAAAATTTCAAGAAGATTTGGATTCTTAAGCTGAACTTTATAACAAAAGGCACAAATAGAAACACATCTATGCAAGATCCATTATGAAATACATAAGATCCATTATGAAATACATATCTTGGATTTGGAAAGGACTGTTGTTTGGTTGGTTTTCCATCCAGTTTTGTATGGATAAAGTTGTATGTGTTGATTAATCTGTCTGTATACTGTATAGATTGGGAAGGTTTTTGCTTGGGAGGGTTTTCTGATAGATAGAAGGAGGTTTTTTTTTAATTGCTAGGGTCAAGTTTGGAAAAAACTTGGATTTCTGCATGAAGCTCTCCCTAGATACTTACCGCATAAGCTACTTTCTATATCATTAAGCCACTACCAAAGAGTCACGTATAGCTAATCGAATAAGCTACGAGTCCCATTAAACTCATTAAGCTGCTAAGAAACAAACCCTAAGGCTTTGTTTAGCAAACTAGCTTGTAAGCTAGCCGAGTTGGTTAATAAGTTAGTTAGCTGATAAACTAGTTCTGTTTGGTAAATACTAGTTGATAAGTTAGATGATAATGTAAAATGACTAAAAAGACATGTTGAAAAATTAATTGGGAAAATATAACGGGCATAATTGGAAAAAAATGGGAAAAGCTTATAGAAAGCTAGTTTATCAGCTAGCTTATGACCAACCAAACCTGGTTCTTTAATTAAGCTCGAAAAATAAGCTAGCTTATGGTTGCCAAACATGGCCTAAGAGCCTGTTTATTTGCAACTTAATGAGCTTAACGAGACTCATAGCTTATTTGGTCAGCTATACGTGACTGTTGGTAGTAGCTTAATGGTATAGAAAGTGATTTATTCAGTAAGCTTCTAAGGGAGAGCTTTATGCAGAAAGCCAAGTTTTTCCAAACATGCCCCTCCCAATTAAAAAACATGCTCTTTCCATCTATGAAAAATTCTCTCAAACAAAAACTTTCTCAATCTAAACAAACAGATTAATCCACAGAGACAACCTTCTCCATATAGTACTTAATGGAAACCCAACCAAACAGCCCCGTCTATCTGTTTGATTTCAGAAGTTGAAGGGTACTTGTACTTGTGCATTGTCTTTTATCGTAAAATTTTTGCTTCTTTTTGGACAGGTTTCATCGATTGCACAAGTTGTGGGGGTGGTTCTTTGTTTAAATGCTGCGGCAAAGATTTCCCACAGGGCACAAGGCGTTGCAGCGTTAGCAAGTAGGTGGCATGCTTTAGCTTCGTGTGGTCCAGATGATGCGTCTCAAATGAGATTTTCGAACAGAATGGGAAACTTGGAGGCTGCAAATAACTTATTGAGATCCGTTTCTTCGGAGGAAAGTGATTTGGAGGTGATGAATTATATTCCGCTCCCCACGAATGCACAACTGACGTCTTATTTGTCTTCGTATCACAGGCGACAAGCATTTCGTAAGCAAATCTTGCCTTGAGATTGAACTTTAGGAATTATACGTTTTTAGAGTAACTGTGTTGTTCACGGAAACAATGGTTCTACTCTCTGATGGTAGAGGCTAGGTCCGCATTGTGCATACCCCCCCACCCCGGACCCCACATCCTGGTGGGCTACAGTGGTATTGTTTTGTTTGGCATAGAGTAACCACATTGTGAAACCAAATTTAATACTGCCTCTGTTCCAGAATAAGTGTGCATATTAGAAATGACACACAGTTTTAGACATGCATAATTATAACACGTTTTAGTTAACCAAATGCCAAATTTACCCTCATTTAATGTATCTCTCTTCACAAATCTTAAACATTTGTACATTAATTAAGGGTAAATTTGAGAATTTAGTTATTGATACTAGACATTGTATTTTGGGACAAACATAAGTAGAAATATGGACACTTATTTTGGGATAAAGGGAGCATATAAATTTCAAAGACAAAAACTGTTAGATTGCCACATCAGCTAGACTTGGACCATGTGAGAATATGTGGAACCCCCAGATCACTCTCCAGAAGATCCCTTAAGGAGAAAGGGGAGGTTCCAACGGAATCCAACATGCCCCCTCGAACATGGGCTAGATGGACAAAAGTTGTCCCAAGGGAGGGGATTAGCCAGAGTGTCGAGTCCCTAGAGTGACAGACTCTGTCTCTGATACCATGTGAGAATGTGGAACCCCCAAATCACTCTCCAAAAGAGCCTTTGAGGAGAAAGGGGAGGTTCCAACATATATACAAGAGAAATAGACCAAGTCTAGCCAACGTGGGACTCCAACAGACCATCCAATATATGTTGGAACCTTCCTTCTCTGCTAAAATTACTCAAGAATAATTTAATGGGTTCCACATATTCTGACAGAAACTACCATCTTTTATGATGTTCGACTGGGGAAAAGATTTATGTTGGGATATGGTTTGACTTTTGAGGTCAGACTTATAAATTTCAAGAAATCGAATCTGTACAATTTAGATGAAAATTTAACACCAAAGTCATATAGTTCTATTACTAGCATGTCTTGTAAATATGATGTTGAACCTCGTGTGCAGTTATGTATCTGCAGAATAATCCAGGAGGCATTACTTTGTACGGTTGGACGGTTGACCGAAGTCTTATAAACACCATCTTCTTCATCGAGCTCTCACTGGTTCTCTTCGTTCTTGGGCGGACCACCGTGTTCACCTACACCGGCTAACAGGCTTTCATCGTTATCTCTAAATTTATCAAGATTTCTTGAAATTTCCCAAGTGGTTCATGGTGCACCAATAGTGAGCTTCTGTTGCTATTATCACCAGAGTTTTTGACGATAAGAAGCCCATCGGGTTATACGCGAGACCATGTCTTTCTTTACATGTGCAAGGTAATGCAATTTGCTATTTATCGATCACTATTTTGTACAGATGGATTCATGTTGTTTGAGGTTTGAAGTTTGAACTATGAACATGAGATTCTTTATGGTTTACAAGACCGTTAAAAATATAAGAAAATACTATGATCCCGTTCGTATGGGATATCTGAATGTTTGTAAATAGATTACGTCACGATTTACTTTGAATCAATGCAATACTTAGCATACTCGATTTCTACGTCATATAGGTATTTGTCGTATGCCTCGAGTTTGCATAGTGTTAGACTTGGACTGTTTTTTCTGGATACGAGTTGGCACCCGCATTTTTTTCCCTCAGGGGCTATTTTGGAGAGTAATCTGATGGGGTTCCACGTATTTTCAAATGGTATCAGAGCCAAAATATACCATTTCAGGGACTTGACACCGTGGGGCAGACTATACCTGCCTCGCCCCCTTTTGATTCTCTTGAACAATATATGCCCTAGGCCTTCGTTGGAAGGGGAGTGTTAGAGTTTCATATCCACTGTATTTGGACTACTTATTGGAATATTTTTTCTTTAAAATCAAAGAAAGGAAAAGGAAATGCGGAAATCCTGAATTAAGGTAGGTTAATGAAAATTTCTTTTGTGCAGGGGGGTTATGTGCAATTAGCTACTAGTTCAGGGGGTTTACTGTAATCAATCTTTGAGGTTGACATATTACTAACCGACCATTTTGGGATCTACAAAGTACAGACCTTTTCCTTTGGTCCACACAAAGTCGTATTTATTTTTATTTAAATTATATGGTAAATAAATGTCTGAAAACCAGTTTCAAAAATCAGATGCATCAATAAATTATTGGGGTATATGATTTTAGAAATGTTTAAATAATTACATTAATATCAATATTTTTTAAATATCACGTTAATTTTTGTAATTATTTCTTAT
>NC_037539.1:620831-636686 GCF_001531365.2 Cynara cardunculus var. scolymus
AAACTTGAGTTTTAAGATAAACACTCAAAACCAATAAAGAAAACTACAAATTTGACAGATCATAAGCCATGAAAAGACAAAAAAAGATGGGTTTTAGAATGAAATTTCAACTGCTTACCCTCTTTCTTGTTCAGAAACTCAGATTAAGGTTGAATTAATATATGTATATATATTTCAAAAAAACCCAAGAACATATTAACTCAAGACATATTATACAGTGCAATTTGGACAGCCTAACCCCAAAATATATAGTATATATATATAAATAAATAACTATAAAAGTATAAATCGTAAATATTAAAAATATTTTTTCACAGTATATATAATATATAATAATATAATTACGTCAAAAACTATTCATATTGGACTCATTTCGAAGGTATTAACGAGACGACTATAATGGTGTAACTTGTTAAAATAAAAATGTATTTTTTAAACATGTTTTAATTAATATACGATTATGTATGTTAATTTGATAAATGTTTAAAATGAAACATTTAAAAGTTAATGACGTAAAGTAAATTAATTAATTAATTAATTATAAGGGTATAAAGTGTAAATTTAAAATTATAATTTAAAAAAAAAAAATTGGTTGTGAGAGGGTGAATGTACATGAGGGCTGAGTGTATGTGAGGAGATGAGGGGGGTGAAAAAGTGAGTATAAAGGGTATTTTGGTCATTTAGAATTTTAAGATTTTAAGACTTTTGCTAAATTTGCTTAATAAAATAGTATAGATATGAATCTTCTTTTAAGACATTGCTAAAAAAAATAATAAAAAAATCTATAATAATTTTTTTTGTTCTCTCTCCTATCTCCACTTCCTTGTTTTTCTCCAATCTATCTCCTATTTTCTCTATTATCTTTTCTTTTTCTCCACAACATACACATACACATACACATACACATACACATACACATACACATACACATACACATACAATTGAATATGAAATCAAGGTCAGCACATTTTGACACTTATTTAGAAATATTTTTATGGTTTGTGAACATATTGTGAACAGACTCTAAATCTACAAGATCTGATATAGTTTGTGATCATATTATGAACACAAACTAAATTTAAATATATCGTTTGTGAAGACCCTAGTAAAAAATTATTAAGGTTTTTTACATAGTGTTCACCTTGTGTGCATGATGTATATGTTAATACAAAGATGAGATATATATATATATATACACACACACATATACATATGGCTCACACGTCAATAATTATTTTAGATATAAATATTCTTTTAGTTCATTGGTCTTTTTTCAAACTTTTTCCATTATTTCATCACATTAACCAGTTGTATAGGTTATAAGGATGTATCTAACAAGTTTTAGAAAGTCCAATGAGTTATTTAACATGTTTTGGAACGTCCAAGAACTTAATTGTTCCAAGAACTTAATCATTCCAAACACTAAAGTCCGTTGAGGTTTTTTTTTATACTTTTCTTTAAAATATATTAAAAAAAACTATAAAATTGTCACTTTACATAAACTTAATGGTAAAAACCAAAGTTTTTGTACAAGAACCGAAAGAGGTTGAGGTTCTTATAAGAACTCTCCATAATGGTATTTTCCATAAGTCACTTCACTTTATACATATAAGAACCTTGTACTAAAGATGCTCTTAGAAAAACTAATTGTAATATTGGTTGATGTTGCATTGTCATCTCATTTTGAAAGACCACCTAAAACGATATTGAAATGCTGACTAGATTGACAACCTCTACAATTCTGAAGAAAAAAAAACTGATTTAAAACCTAGCAAACCGAGGCCCGTGTGGATGGTCTAACTGGAAGCCTTGAGACCTAGCCATACCGGGTCTTGGGTTCACTAGGCCCGAGCTTCAGATTCCCGATGATCCCGAGGATATTTTCTTCCTCAATTTTTCATATTACCCCCTCTTGTTTCTTGTATCATACTATTACCCTAATAAAATCCAGATTATCACCAAATGATCCTAAAACAAAAACAAAACAAAAAAAGTTAATATTTTTATCTTTAAAACTAAAGATTTCACAAAAAAAAAAAACCCATCTTCAATTAATGGCAGATACTAACAACAAAAGAAAAAGAAAAAAAAAACGCATGATAAATATAATAACAATATTGAAATCAATCAACCACCGGTGGCGGTGGCGGCGGCAGGGCGGAGGACGGTGGCGTTACCAACAGCAGCAGGAGGGTAATTTGATGGAGAAAGAAGAGGGTAAATGACCGGTCCTCCTTATATAATCAGCTCTTTCACAAGTTTTTATAGCTTTTTCATTTAAAATAGCTTCAGCTTTTGCTCGTTTCTCTTCTGCTATTCTTCTTGTTGAAGCAAGTTTGTTTGTATACTTCTCTTGTGCTCGAGATTTCAGTCTTTCGGCTTTCGCCTAAAAAACCACAATTTACACGTATTCAAACACATATCAGATTACAAAAACACATATTTCAGACTTTAGTATCGCCTCGTATTGATAAGAATGTGAAATAAGACTTTAGAGTGCAACACTTTTTAAAAAACAAATCCAGTTTTATCCACACCAAGTTAAAATTGAATTTATAGGACGCCTAAAATATTTAAGGGTTTGTTTGTTAGTAGCTTAATGATATATGTCAGGTAACACTTTAGCAAGTTGGGCAAGTAATATTTTAGCAAGTAGTACTATAGTGGCACTTCTACGTCAACATTTTGCAAATAGCACTTTGACAACTTGTGAAATTGCTAATTTATGAATATTATATCTGTAAAAAATATATTTCATAAGTTGTTAAAGTATTACTTGCGAAATCTTAGCTATTTCAATCAATTATGTAGGAAATCGGCTATAAAGTGAATTAGAGGTCAAAATGGTTAGGTGTATTGTACCACCTTTACACAGGGTACCAAAATGGCTAGGTGTAATATCAACTTCAACCGGTTATCCGATTATTTAAATGTTTAAAACTTTACATATTAGGTATCAAAATGGAAGTTTTGAAAGTATGTTACCCAAAATAGGAATCAAGTTAAAGTACGTTACTTTTTCAGGCAATTTGTCCTCGAACCAAAAACACGAAACTATTACCTCCGTTCTTTTCATTTCCATCTCGGCTTTTCTCTTTTCGTGATTCTCCCAAGCTTCAATCTTCACCTCTTCGCGCTTAAACCTGCCAATCAACAACAAAAACGACGCGATTTTTAACACATTCGATACCAATCTAGAGCACATACGTATCAGATACAACACCGGTAGCCAAAAAAAGATAACCTTGCCATATATTTTGCGCGCTCCGCCTCATCCCAAGCCATCGCTCGGGTTTCTAGAGGGTCTAACTTAGAATCTGGATTCGGGTTTCTAGTTTCAACCACATTTTCGACATAAGTTTCTTCGCTTTCTCGACCAAACCTCGTGGTTCCACTAGCATCAACTTTAGGTGCAACCGTGGATGCGGCATTTGGACATGGTCGAACCGGAGTTGAGGAACCCGAGGCTATAGGGCTGCGTGCAGCCGGGGTCGTGGCTCGAACCGGTGTGGCGGATCTTGATGGCTCTTGGCTAGCCATCGGGGTCATTTCGGTCCCCATATCTCTTACACAAATAGATCTAACACACATTGAATCACCAAAATCAACCTTTTTTGTTTCTATTGCTCCATATTGAATCAAATTTGCATCTGTTTGTTCTTCATCTTCACTACTTGGATAATCTTTTTTCGGAACCGGTGCGATCAATCTTCGATCGTCAGCATTAGAATCGCGTGGCTCGGTGTTTGAGTGGTTCTTATCTCCAACTCTAGACAAATTGACCAGCCATTTTTGGGCATCATCCCATTTTGATGGTGTTGGTTTGCCTAGAGCGGTCCGATGGTGGTGCGAACCACGGTTCGCCCCGCTTCCTTTCTGAAACTCGAAATTGCCGCCCCCGTTGCCGCCACCAGGAATCTCATGAGTTGATGCAAGATTCAAGCTGCCCTTATCCTCTATAGACCTCATAACCGATCACTTTGATCAAAGATCAAAAACATGAACTCAATAACACCTTTTCTGCTTACTCTTTAATGGATATCTAATGAGCTAATCCACTAAAAGCCTTATCATTAATGTCAAATTAACCAAATACCAAAAATACCCACATCCCAAATTGGAATCTTTATTATCTTTAATTAAATAAAGAACACAGATCTAAGCATATAAAGGCTAAATAAGTATAAAGATGGTGGCTTTAGTCTTGAAACAAGAAAGAATCCTGCAAGAACTCAATGTATATAAAGTTCACAGTCAAGAAAACTGAAATTTTACACAAAGAACGGTTAAAATCAAACTAAATTAGTGAAGTAGAAGTTGAAACTTTTATGGGTTTCATGAATCAAACTGTGATAAGAAACTACTCAAGGATTAGCAGAAAGGCAGAAACTGGAGATATGGTTATGCACATAAGGTGTTTGAGAAAATGAGTAGCAAGAAACTATGAACTCAGAAGTGAATGAAACCAAGATTTCTAAATGGAAACTGTAACACCAACTAGAGAGAGAGGCAGAGGGAGAGGGAGAGAGAGTGAGAGAGATGTGTGAGGATTCAAAAAGGATGAAAAGAAAGCAGAGAATAAAACCTTGAGTTTTTTGAGATTGCAAATCATAATATAATATTAATAAGAGAGAAATAAAGATGTGATTCATTAAACAATGTGGGAATTGCAAGAAAACTTGGGTAATCAAGGGAAAGCCATTAATTCTTGTATTACCAAAATATCACTATTTCCGTAAGTAAATTTCATGATTTATAGAAGATCCTTAAGAATGTCGGATGTGTCACTTACGTATCTGGATGAAAACTGCATCTTTTTTTGTATTTTAGCTACCTTCGTAAGTCATGGAGGTGCTACTTGCAAAAGACAGAGGTATTTTTGAAAATGTCAGGAAATAAATGACTAACAGATGAATCCAATCCTTAAAAATGACTATTTCGATTAATTTCCCAGAAAACTTTCAAAGATTTCTGCTTTTTTATCCAATTTACCTTCATTTTTATTATATTATTTAATTTTATCATGAATTAAAGCAAACCCATCTCAAGAAAATGGTAAAAATACAACAACAAAGATCAAGGGCTCGTTTACTCAATTGCTTACCCGGTAAGCGCTTACCGGTATGAGTCAACACTATGATTTATTTTGATGTGCAAGATTTTAGTACATCAAAACATATTAAATGCAACAATTTATTGGGTAAGAGTCGTCATCCTCACTTACCGGGTAAGACTCTCCATCATTCTAATCGCTCTTATCCGATAAGATTATTGGTCATTTTTATGTTATCCGATAAAAAAATTTATATGGCATTAATAAATTGCCTAACATAAATACCACAAGTGATAAAAGTCAAAGTTTGGCATAGAGTAATGGGTCAAGTGGCTGAGATGAAAACAGAGATGGATTATAGATTTGGTTTTGCCATTCCAACGGTAACTATGAGAAGTACGTGGGGTGGGGGTTACAAATGGACGGATAGGATTTAACCAACACAAGTATGATACGGTAGGGTATAGAATGGGGTTTTTCTGAGATATTTCACATGGGGTTGTGACTTGTGATGGATTTTAGGGATGTGGGTACAAATGAAGGGGTATGGGTTCTTCCAAATTATAATCGACTATTTTCTTGGCCATTTAAAGCTGGGTGGGGTCCATGTAGTCTATATGAGTTATTTTCTTGAAAACCCAGACTGACGGTTTACCAAAAATACAGGTTTTCGTAAAGTTGTTTGGTAATTATGTATCTGAAACTTGTAGGTAAATGCTAATAGACTTTTGGGTTTTTCAGGAAATTGTTAGAGAAAGTATAAAAATGAAGACCGACAATATAATTGTTTCATTTGGACCCCACAACTATAAAAAATTGTACCACAGTATGTAATAGCGTATGACAATATAGCGTGAAGAAGGCATACAATAGCGTACTACGGGGTGTGATTTGGAAGAGGCTAGAGAATAGGGGGTATCGTATGTACCAGAGAACGAAGACTTGTGTCAGGACTCCAGTGGGTCAGACAGAGTGTATCTTATTTATTGTAATTTTGGATGGGATATCCTGCGAGATTTGGAAGAATGTTCCGTGGTGTGTGTTGTCGGTTGACGACATTGTGGCGATAGTGGCGTTGAAGGTAGAGGTGAATGAGAAGGTAGTGATTAGACTAGTTATGTTGTATGGGTCGAGGGAAGTTAGAAGTTGTAGAAATGAACATGCTTAGATGGACATCGCGTCGAAACATGTTGGACATGATACCGAACAATGTATTCCAAACTGAGTTGGAATCTACACTTGTCACTGATAAATTGAGAGAAGATTGTGTTGGGTTACGTGTACAAGAGATGGATGACGGCACAAGTATATAACGAGGGTAGAACGCGTCACAGTCAGAGGAGTGAGGAAAATGATGCCAAGCAGTATGTGGGATGAGCAGTTGATGATAGACATGACGACCTTAGACATTTCCGATAACATTACCTTTGATAAATGTTTTTGAAGATGCAGTAGCAAACTAGGTGCAGGGACGTAGGTAGAGTGAAGTGTAGTTTTTCTTACATTTTATGTGTCTTTTTCCCTACTCTCCCTTTCAAAAAAAAGAATTGTCGTATTTTACAAGTTGCTTCGTTTTTATTGTCAAAAGTATTTCACCTGCATTTTTTTCTTAAACAATGGGTCTTCACAAAAACAACCGTCATAGTTTGTAGGGGCGGAAGACAAGTCTAGATATGCCCCACCCCAGACCCTACTTTTGTGTAATTTATACCGAGTTTGTTTGTTCTGATTTTAACTGTAAAATAAATAAAGAGATCACGCAATTATGTAATCAAGTTCGTTTACATTAAATCTAGCTAAAATTGACAAAAAAAATCAAATTTTAAATAAAACAAACAAATAACGTCAATTTATCAACTACTATATCAATTGCTAGAACCCCACCAACTAAGGGTGACAACGACCACAAGGGTTATGATGAGATGGGGTCGAAGTCAAGAGGGGCGGGACAAAGATGGACGAATGAAGGTTATGTGGACAATGAGCGACCAAGGGGCGAATGCTGGAAGAGACGGCGGTATTGAATTAATCTGTTATTTGGTGATCAGACCCTAAATTCTAATTATTTTTCTTTGATAATTTTGAAATCTTAAATATAAATTATAAAAAATAAAAAAATGATATTAATTTTGTCATTTTTGATGTTATTTTTTTTAATTGGATTTAGTCTAAATAAACTTAATCACATAGTAAATATTATTTATTTAAAGCTTTTATAGTTGAACATTCTGGTGTTTGTTTTTTAAGATGTGGTAAGTCTGAAATCTAATTTCACTTCTAATTTATAAGAGATGGTCTTGAAGTCTGAAATCTAGATTAGTAAGACTGTTTGTTTTTACGTCTGAATCCTGAAATTTTAATTTGTCAAACTAGTTGAAAAATATAAAAAATAAATAGTTTTTGCTAACAAATCTCTTACAACCCCCAAAATATGAACCATTTTGATAGATGACGGATTAAGATTAAGAGGTATTAAGGGATATATTTACCACTTAAAATTTCAGAAGACATTTAGAGCTTTTAAGCTCTTATTTTAGAAATATGGAAAAAAAAATCTCTTAATATCCACACATCTGAACGAATCATACTTCAGATGTATTAAGAGGTAATTTTGAAAAAACAAACAGATCCTAAATAAATTAAAAAAATTGATTGCAATTAGGAATATTTATTTGCATTCTAATATTTGAATTTTGCATAAGACGACATTTATATGCATAACACTCTTGTTATTATTTCTTCACATGCATGTGTGGGATGAGGGATCAATGCATGTGACATAAGAGGGAAAACCGTTTTCTAAACAGCTCTTTTTTGTCTTTTTTTCTAAAATCAATATAATACATTTTTTTTTTTAGGAAAATGAATAATTATTTATTACAAAATTTAAAAATAAAATTGGTCAAAATAGTCAATCCTCATATATAAATTGATCTCCTGGTCATTTCTTTAACACTGATATACCTAAATATCACTACTTTCGCAAGCCCCACATCAGTCACTTGCAGATCTGGCTAAAAGACAAAAAAAAAAAAAAAAAAATTCAAAGCGTAGACCTGACTTTTGCAATTGCGGATCTGGATGTCGAATCTAATAATTTTTTTTGTCTTTTAGCTGGGTCCGTAAGTGACGGAAGTGAGACTTGCGGACGTAGTGATATTTGAGTAAATCATGGAGAGTAATAGCTACAAGACCATTGAGTAAATCATGGAGAGTAATAGCTACAAGACCAATTCATACGAGAGAAATGACTATTTTGGCCAATCTTCCAATTCAAAACTATTGATGGTATTATAACGTAATTTAGTATGTGAGCCCTCGGGGGTGTAGCTCATTTGCGGAAAGGGTGGATTGACTTTGTTTATATATACAATATATTCAAGTTCGAATCCTGCAGGAGACAGGCTTGAACGTCTTGTATAGCTTCAGTTGTTGAGTTAGCTGTAAAATGTCTTCTTATATATGGTTCTTAAAGGGCAGGTTTTTTGTGATGATCAGTTACATGTAATCAACCTTTCTGCTCAAATTTAGTAGGTGATAGTTTAAAACTACATATTCATATAAGTTCCTTAGGTTTTTTTATTTTGTGTGATTTAAATGTGTTAGCGATTTGTTTTAATTATATATTTTAATGTTAGAAATGAGTAATTTCTCAATCTAATTCTTTCATGTCATCTCAATTTCTCATCTAATTTATTAACCGACACTATAATTCAGATCTAGTTTATAAGCTAACAACTACTTTATCAACAATTTTTGTTGACTCTAACCCAAGGGCATGTTTGTCCACCGTAATGTGACGACCCATCAGAAGAAAGTATGTAACAATAAGTTACGGGTTGTTTGACAGTTACTGAATGATTTGGTGCAGAATGATTAAGTGGTCAGAATGATTAAGAGGCTCACTTGATATAGTGCAAAATGAAATATAATTGTTTGGTAATTATTTACAATGAAATTAAGACGCTGAATGATTAAGGAAGTCCCGAAATACAAAATCATTCAGAAAATTTTAGAACCATTAAGATACAGACTTTTTTTTTTTTTTTTGCCAAACAAGATTTACATCTCACCAATTCAGAAACAAACAACAGATTTTCTTGGAAAAACAAAACTATTTCAGTTAGCATTTTAATAAGCTCCATGGACTTTTTTTCACATTTTTTCGAATATGTCTTATATTTTACATAACTGATCAAAATCCTTATCCTTTTAACTAATTTTACATGATCAATTACTTTTTATCAAATATGACTAGTTCATAAGTTAGCTAGTTTTTAAACTAACTGGTTTATCAATCAAAAACTAATTTATCAGTTAGGCTCAATTTTTTAACAACTTAATGAGACACACAGCTTATTCAGTCCATTATACTCGAATATTTGGTAATAGCTTAATGATATAGAAAATTGATTATTTGGTAATTTCTAGGAGGAGCTTTATGTAAACACTCAAGTTTTTTTCCAAACCTACAACTCCCAATTAAGGAACACCTCCTTTCATCTATGGAAAAACTCTTAATCTATACAGACAGATTAATCCACACAGTCATCTTTATTCGTACAAAACTTAATGGAAAACCAACCAAACAACCTAACATCTGTAGCAAACACATTGGCATCTAATTGCTTTGCATTCCAACAACATTTATAATACTTCTACTCCATTATATAATGTGCATAGTGTCAACCAACAAATTCAATCTACATCAAAACAATGCATTACAATTCACAATAACCACAAATTCAAACACCCCTAAATTAAGTGCACAATCACTGCTGTCATCATACCCAGCAACCCTCCTGCAATAACCTGCAAATTTTATGTAAATAACTAGTCTGCATTTGCTAAATCCATGGTTTTAGGTGTGCATGATATCAACTACTACTCCACCTATG
The DNA here is from genome assembly GCF_001531365.2 of Cynara cardunculus var. scolymus. Taxonomy (NCBI): domain Eukaryota; kingdom Viridiplantae; phylum Streptophyta; class Magnoliopsida; order Asterales; family Asteraceae; genus Cynara; species Cynara cardunculus. The sequence goes on from NC_037539.1 coordinate 630,783, forward strand.
AATTGATATTTAACAAACGTCAAAAATACCCTTTTGTAAATGACAAAATACGAGAAATTTATGGACCCAAATCAATGTCATCGGTTTTTGCAAGGATGACAATGGGAAAAAGGCAACTGTAAGAGTTTGTTTGTTAGCAGCTTAATGAAACTCTATTCAGTAAGCTTCTAGGGGGAGCTTTATACAGAAAGCCAAATTTTTCCAAACCTGCCTCTCCCAATTAAAAAACATGTTCCTTCCATTTATGTTCTCAATCTATAAGAGAGACTAATCCACACAAACAACTTTATCTATACATGACTTATTGGAAAACCAGCCAAAGATTCCCTAAGTTGAGTAACATTTGGAGAACTGGACAGATGTATTATTTTGGTCATATTGTAGAAAAAAAGGGGATTTTTTACATAAATAGCCAAAGCTGGTAGGTGGTTTCACTTTTTAGCCAGTATCTAACCCAAATTCACCTTTTAGTCGATCCTTATGCACAAGGCTTACGCATATGCCAAACAGCGCAAGCATTGATTTTCGGCGAAAAATAATAATAAGAAGAATCTTTACGCAGAAAATTGGCTATTTAGTGAATTGGGTCCTGACATGGCTATAAAGTGAAAGAGTTGGATGGATTTGCTTTTTTTGTCAATTTCCCAAAAAGAAGGGCATATAAGCAACATGACCATAGGGCAACATAATGCGAACCTTTTAGCAGTTTGATAAGAAGGGTTCAGAATTTAAGACTTGCACAAGAAATTACATGAAAACAGACCTGAGGAGGGGTGTGACCAAGAAGTTCACGCAAGGGTCTGCTCTCAGCCAAGGGATGTTCAGCAGGAAGTTCATATACGATCTGATTCAAAACCTGAAAATTTTGCAATTTTGGACATGAAGAAATGATATCTTTACCAGATATTGTAACCATATCATCGACTAGTAACTGTATAGTACGGTCTACGATATGCTATAAAGAAATTTGATCAAATGCAACACAATTTGTTGACAACCAACATAAATGGCTCTGATGTAGCCAGAACACACACACACACACAGAGAGATGAATCAAACCTCTGCTTGACGCCCAGCATGCAATCGTACACCAGTTGCATCATACATTACCTGCCAGAATTCATTTTTTATAAGAGATCAGAAGTTATTCCCCTATGTTAACTTATTCAAGTTTGTTTCTAACCTATTCACTGCCTTACATGCATTCAGAAGTGCAAACCTTAGTTTCAAAGTAGTTTCATACAAGAAAAAAAACCGCATAAGTTCACCGGGGTGGAGCACGGTCCACCAATATCGGCATAGGTTAGGTGCTATTGATGGAAAACACATGATTTTGTCCCCATAATCATAATGAGAGATTTTAAGATAAGAGTGCAATCAAAAGCCAGTATGCAAAATTAGGAAAACACAAGATCTTAGAACAGATTCAATGTGCTATTGCTTTTTTGTGTCTAAAGCGACACTCCAGCATGTGCAAAGTTGAAATGACAGAAAATTATTGGTGACAAAGTATGGCTTTTATGGTGATGATATTTATACATTCTACTTCTTCTATTCATTTTACATGGATGCATCTTAAACAATAGCAGATGATTAAACGAACTTCATGGAATAATGGAAAGGATAAAGAGAATGATCATACTATACAAGCTAATATCAGTGCAGTTGCAAACGATGAACCACCAATGCCATCTTGTAACCCAACAGCAACGGCAAGAGCAGTGACTGTTGCAGAATGGGATGAAGGCATACCACCAGATCCAATAAGTTGCTTAAGATCCCAACGGTGTTCCCTATACCTGCATGTCTAGCCAATAGATATAAGAATCTTAGGATGAATCAATAGCAATAAATCAGATACATAAAATACTACAATAGAGAAGAGATACACAACCAAAAAAAACAACCAAATTAGAAAGTAAAGGTATAGTTTAGACTTTAGAGTGCCCAAGATGCGTAGATGTTCTTCTGTAACAAGCAAAATTTTGCCTAACCATTAGTCCTATTGGAATCCTAAACAGAATATGAGCTAATTCAGAAACACATTTCAGAGGATCCAGGTTCGATTCTTGTGCAGAATCTAAGACAATTAAGCGTATGACAAGAAGCTGAGTTTTGTAAGCATGCCGTGGCATCACTCTTCTGGAATCACACGAGTTCACAAAATCCAAATTTTGGCAAATTCCCCTGGATCGGGAACTAAATCAAGAACCGCTTTCAAATCATATGAATAAATCAGTAATCTGACATAGAAATATACGAGTCTCTACAACTCAGCTAGATACAGAAACCGGAATTGGGCGATTAGAAAGGCAACCATATATACATAAATATAAACCAAAATTAGGAGTAAATTGATGAAATGAACAAAAACCGTACCAGGTGGTGAAGACTTTAATGGATTGAGCAAGAGCGAAGGCAACCAGTGCAGAAATGAGAGCATAGTTCATATAAACAGGTCGAGAAGAGGAGTAAGAAGTGTTAGGCGGTGTTGTTACCATTGAATTGTGAGCCGAAGACAACCATGACGACGATGAAGTCGCCATTTCACCGAACGATCTCATGTTGTTAGATACAACACAAATGAAGTCGCCACTGAAATCAGAAACCGTTGATCCAACTGGAAATTTGGGGAATTGAGGATGCGAAAACGTGAAAAAGGAGAGAAAACGTAAAGGTTTTTGATTTGTTTGTTCGCATAGGAAGGAAGAAGAAGGAATCTTGAAGATGGCGGTATTTCCCTCTACTTCGATTAATTAATTATTTGGAGCCCTAGTTTTATGGTCAAGTGTCATGGAACTAGAATATGCCCTTGTTATTTCTTTTAGATACCTTCGTATCAATCATTCACAAACAAACGCAACATATAGCATGTAATCGTATACCAGCGATTAAATATAAATCATTTATATTTATATAAACTATATAAATTATTTTTATTCGTTTATTTAATCGTTTAATCTTACAAAAAAAATGAGCACCACCTCCCGCATGAGAAAGGGAACAAGAAGTTTTTTCAAAAAACTTACTGGGAATGAGACCTTCTTGAATAACATTCAAGTCAGCCCCGCTGTCAATCATTGCTAAAAAATCYTTTTGAAAATGGCCATCTATAAGAAGGGTAATTTTTGTAAACCATTTTTGAGTAATCATGCGACTGATAGTAGAAAGAGTAGCATTATCAGGCGGCTTAGTAGAAGAAGAAGGAGAAATATTCTCTGGTTCTTTCGATTCTTCAGACGGAACATGAAAAGTAGCATTTCTGACTAAAAGGTCTTGACTTGCAGAAACAATTGCAAGATGTTTATGAAGAAGAAGTTTGAACTCAAAGACTGTAATAACAGTCATTGGAAAGCCAAATTTATTGATGGCCTTCCTCATCTTTTTGCTGAACGAGTCCGCAAGATTCTAAAAAAAGATGGTATTTCTGTAAATTATGATGATTTTACTTATGGTCAACTGATCAGTACTTGTATTGCAGAAGGTCTTTCTCTTTGCAATGATTTGAAATTAAAACACCAAATCAGGAAGCAGAATCTGCTTGAAAGAAAACAACTTGGTGATTTTTGTGACCAATTTGGTAGAAACAATTGCAAGATGTTTATGAAGAAGAAGATTATCTTCTTTTAAAGCAGGTATAGCACTGTTTGTAAAAACACAGACAATAATGATAAAGCTATTGCCAAGATGATTATTGCTGGTTTCACTGGTCAACTAAAAGGATGGTGGGATAATTACATCCCCCTTGATCAAAAAGATCAAATTCTTAACTCTGTTAAGGATTCAGCATGCTCTTCTGGCTCAGAGATTTGAGTCTGGTTAAGAGTAAATAAGGGTTTGAAATAAATTCGATAACAAATACAGAAAACTTCKGTTCCTGCAGCATAGTTATAACCATGAGTTTTAACATTTAATGTTAAAGCATCYAAAATATTAACATCTGTTAAAGATAAACTTAGATTAGGATAAACATCAAAATAAACTGGACCATGAGCCAGACTAGATTGGATCATTCCAATTAAGGATTGCTGCCAATTTAGATTTCTTCCATCTCTAAGAGCTGCAAGAAAGCTTTCTGGCAATCCTTCAAGAGTGAGTGGTTTAAATGCAATTTGCACTAAACCAATATGCAAAAACTTATGAGTTTTCAAATAAGGCATTATATCCTTTTTGTTTAAAAGACGAATCATCATTTCATCTTTATGAAGGGGAATCGARGATTCCGTGGTTTTAACAATATGTTTTAAACCAAGCTTTTCAAAGGTACCTATTTTATAAATAAGTTTTGATTCAACTCAGGGTTTTATCAAGAATTTGATCAGGAAACTTATCACCAAAAGCAATACTACGCTGGATAGGAATAATCGTTCCTTTTTCTATATCATGACCAAGAAATCGAATCTTAGTTTGGAAAAGAGACATTTTTGGTTTGGATATAACTAAATCATTTTGGATTACCAGAGTTTTAAAAGTATTAAGATGCTTAAAATGACTCTCAATATCTTTTGAAAAAACCAAAATATCATCAATATAAACAATGATAAAACTACTATAAGGGTAGAAGATATCATTCATAATCTGTTGGAATTCAGAAGGAGCATTTTTTAAACCGAAAGGCATAACCTTCCATTCATAATGTCCCATAGGAACATTAAAGGCTGTTTTATAAATATCATTTTCAGCAATCTGGATTTGCCAATAACCAGATTTTAAATCAAATTTTGAAAAGATAAGAGCTTGGAAAAGACGATCAAGAAGATCCTTCTTGTTGGGAATGGGATGTCTAATCCATTTRMGAACYTTATTGAGAGGCTTATAATTAATGACTAATCGAGGAATTCCTCKTTCCTGCTCTGAATGTTTATTAACATAAAAAGCGGTACAAGACCAGGGGGACTGGGAAGTTCTTATAAGACCTTTCTCAAGAAGACTACTAATTTCAGCCTTACAAAGGATAAGATAATCAGAATTCATTTGACAAGGTCTGGCCTTAGTAGGGATATTAAGCTCCGAGAAATCATCTTCATAAGGAAGAGAAACAATATGTTTCTTTCTAKCCCAAAAAGCATTGGGATGATCATTGCAAATGCTAAGAGAAAAATCATTATGAATAAAATCAATCTTAGACTTCAAACGAGGATTAGTAAGCTTTTCATCAATGGTTAAAGAAGAGATTTCTTCTTTAAGAGAGTATAAATGAAAAGTTTTTCGATCAATACGATCTTGAAGAATGTCAAGGAAACGTTTAACCGGTTCATCCATGAACTTGAAAGTAATGGCTTTATTGTGAAAGGTACCAGTAAGACCTTGCTCATCAATCTGAGTGATGGGATAGAGYTGGTATAAAAAGGGAAGACCAAGAATAACTTCATGAGAAATAACCTTAGTCAAGAGAAAACTAGTTGTAATACAACAACCTTGATTGCAAATTTTTGCATTTGAGAGTTTGAACTTGATATCAAGAGCACCTGATCAAATTCTTGATAAAACCCAATTACAAAGATTTTTGGGAAGTTTGAATTATATTTCAGCTTATATTCAGGACTTAAGTCATTATACTTCTCTTTTATATGATAGACTTAAAAAGAAATCTTGTTCTTGGACTRATAGTCATACTATTGCTGTTCAAGAAATTAAGAAAAAGGTTAAAAACCTTCCTTGTCTTATGCTCCCTAATCCTCTTTGGAATAAGGTTGTAGARACTGATGCTTCTAATTTAGGCTATGGCGGTATTCTTAARCAGATTGATCCTATTTCCAAACAAGAATAYCTTATTCGTTTTTATTCKGGTAAATGGAAAAATGCCCAACTTAACTACTCTGCTGTAGTTAAAGAACATTTTGCTATTGTTAAGTGTGTTCTTAAATTTCAAGATGATTTATATAATCAAAAGTTTTTAATAAA
>NC_037539.1:637706-684162 GCF_001531365.2 Cynara cardunculus var. scolymus
CAGTCAATGACTGTAAAAAACTCTATCAGATTGATAGCAGTAATATCTGCCTATTCTTTATAGAATTTGGCATCCCATGGATATGGAAATGGAAGCCAATATTTGGCTATGATCATAATATGATCCCTTGTCTTAAACGTCAAGGACTCTCCAAATATTGGGAGAAGCTAGATCGTATGTGTCCAAARTCTTCAGTTTTGGAAGGTGCTGATCTTTATGATACCATTAAGAAGAAGATCCAAATTTTTAAGACGGACTTCGAAGATCGACAACAGAGGAGCGTTAGCCAGGACATTCCAAGCCCGTTCCATCAATTCTCCCAGAAATATGCTGGCACCTTATCTAAAGATGAGATGGTCGATCTTTTTATAGAGAACATGAAGAAGGATCTTCAACAGACCTTTTCTCATCATTCAGACGACAGTTCAATGAACTCAGATATGCAGCAGGATGCTCAAAGTCTGGAAGGCTCCGAAGAGCTAGTCATCTCCATCGATGAAGCTTTAGAAACACTTAAAGATTCTATTAAGCAAAAGAAAAGTAAGTGACTTTTGACTTTTGTCAAAAATGTTTTCTTTCGGTGCATTATTGCCGACCAACTTTTCTAAAGTTGTTTTCTTTTTAAAAAGAGATTCCTTTGCTTTTATAAAGCACTTTTTAGCTGTCCGAGCCAGCTGTCCTCAATAGGACTTTCTTTTCTAGTATAAATAAGGGAGGCCTGTCTCTCTTTCAGATCAGAGTTTTCTTAGAGTGTTTTTAAATTTCATATTTCCCTTCCAAGTATTGTAATCAGTGTGCTGAAGAAATAAGACGAACAAGCTACCGACAGTAAAGCTTGTGTAAATTTTGGTATTTCTCCTCTCTTTTATTTATTTCCAGTTTATCGCCGCCTTCATGGCCGGCTAAATTAGGACAATGAGTTAAAACCTATTTTGAATTGATATTTAAATAGATTTACATGGAATGGTTTATATGTTTATGATTTAGTAAAAATAATTATAAACAGTTAAGTTTATCTCTGAGACCTCTGAGACTGATTGTCACCCGCTGAGGCCAAGAGAGCCGTTTAGGGTATTAAATCTTGGTTTGAGGTTTGAGACAAACTTAGTTGTTTTAATCGTTTTTGTTAGACCTGGGGCATAGATGGAATATTTTTTTTAATAAAATTGTTTCATATAATAATTATGAAATTTTGATGAAATTGTTTCATATTTTTTTTAAATTAATATAATGAAGATGATAATATCAATGATTAACATCATCCACAATAAAAATGATTAATCAACCTCTCATAATTACAAAAAAAATGAACAAAATAAAAATCATGATTAATTGAATAAGGTTTATACAAATAACGTGATTTACAAAGTAAACTTAGGATAGGAGAAATTCTTAAAAAATAAAAAATGGAATAGTACTTTTATAATCATTCTTGTGTATGTTATGTATACATGTATAGAGTTAATTTGTATGTTATGCCTATATGCATAACATGTACACATATATAGAAACCATAAAATATTTCAATTATTTGTATACACATATATATATATATATATATATATATCATACAGATGAATGATTATAAAAGTATTTTTCAATTTTTTATTTTTTAAGTTTTTCCTTAAACCGCACTTTCTACATGTATATCTATGTATACGTTAAAATAGATTCAAACGAGAACCATAAATATTTTAACAATTTGGATACATACTATTTATGTTTTACTTCTTGATGAATTTCATAATAGATATTCATAATTATTTAGTGTTATTCATCATGAATAATATATAAAATAATATTGTTTCATAATTATTCAATGTTATTCATCGTGTGTTGATTTAGAATCATGTGAGATAAGTTAGCCCGTAAGATGCACTGTGAGCCCTTGGATGAGTTTTTTAGAGCATTTCCAACATGTATGCGATTTTTTTTTCTTCAAAATTTAAAGATTTCTCCATTCTGTCATTTTATTTTCTCTATTTTAGATGAAAATGTAGCATAACTGTTGAAGCAAACTTTTCCAACTCTCCAAAAAATCTAAAATAACATATTTGTTGGAGTTGCTCTTATCTCGTCAAGTCTTCGTAGCAAAATAAAGTGATCGTTTACTAAACGCTTATCCGGGTAAGTGCTTACCGGCAAAATTCAACATTATCGTTTACTTACCAGGTAATATTTTAATTCACCAAAATGTTATCAAATGCAACAATTAACCCGGTAAACACTAACCATGTTAAGAACAGTCGTTCTCACTTATCAAGTAAGACTTTCTATACTTACCTTTGCTTTTACATGATAAGATTATTGATACTTACGATATTCATCCGTAAAATAATATTACTCGATAAACATTTACTCAAATAAATGTTTCATAAACGGTCCCAAAAATTTCATAGCAAAAGAAATATCCAACCAATATTCACATGAAACCTTCATATAAAAGATAGCAAGAACCTAGTTGTACATGTGTTTTGACTAAAAAAATAACATACTCATAGATAACTATGAACCCTCTTTTAACACGTTTCAACCTTTACAATTACCAAAGAGATTTTGTTCATAACAAATTAATATATAAAATGGCTTGAATCAAGACAAACGAGTAATTATCCATTGAAAAATAACATATAAAGTCAAAGCAATTTTAAAGGGGTTATCTAAATACTTATCCAGTAAACATTTAGCGGTAAAATTCAATTTTATAGTTTACTTATCGGGTAAGATTTTGTCTACCAAAACGACATCATATGTAACAATTTACCCGGTAAGTTCTAACCGTGGAAAGAGTCGTCGTCATCACTTACCCGGTAATACTCTCGATCCGTGCCTTCGCGTAAGATTTTTGATAATTGTCATATTCATCCCGTAAAAAACTATGACTTGGTAAGCGCTTACCCAAATAAGCATTTGGTAAATAGCCCCTTACCGGTTAACAGCTGACAAGGTAAGAAACGTTTACCAACAATACATTTTGTTGGCCGGGAATGTTACGCAACAAAGTGAGGATGGTGACTCTTGACAATAAGCGTTTACCTAATAAACACTTACCGGTAAGCGTTTGGTAAACGGCCCAATATTACTATGCAAATGCAATACATATTATATTTCAAAAAACTTGCAGGAAGAAGTCAGTTTCTATAACAACAAATACTCTCTTCAGAAAAGGAAAAATCCAACAAGGAAAAACAGAAGATTTGTATGCTATACATTTGGCATGATGTATATATAAGAAGGCCGAATTAGGGGACTCGGGGGCCCCGACTAGAAGCACGTATCTGAAGCGTTTCTAGTATTCGAATTCTAGCTAGAGGTGCTAAAAGACAATAATGTCAATCTGAATGAATGATCGGAATCCAGAAAACAAACACAAAGGGCCAAATATATGATCGAAATGTGCGATGCTTTACAAACCTTTGTTAACCGATCACCACCCACCACCACAACCGCATCAGCAGCAGCGCCAACGACTGGGGCTGGGCTGCCTGTGTGCCCATGAAGCAATCTTCAGGTTGGCTGGTAGAATCTACACTCTTGAATTTTAAGATGAGCAATCTTCAGTTGGTTATCAGTTAGTTTTATGGAGTTTTAAGAAATTGTACATAAGCTATAATAACTTGTAACCTTATATTTTTAAGATATTTGCATTAATAAATAAGGATATTGTCCAAAATAACCATTTTAGGCTCCCTAATTCATTTATAGCCGATTTTTTAATCCATTTACCAAAATATCCAAGATTTCACAAGTAGCACTTTAGCGACTTGCGAAATCTACTTTTTTTATGAATTTAATATTCATAAAGTAGCAATTTCGTAAGTTGTTAAAGTGTTGCTTGCGTGGCAAGTGGGCAGTGGCAAGTGGCAATTTAGCAAGTTAATGAAGTAGTACTTTAAGCACTTTAGCAAGTAGCACTTTAGCAGGCACTTTCATGTCAGCATTTCACACCTAGCACTTTAGCAACTTGCGAAACTGCTACTTTATGGATATTATATTCATAAAAAGTGGATTTTACAAGTTGCTAAGATGCTACTTGTGAAATCTTGGTTTTTTCGGTCAATTATGTAGAAAAACGGCTATAAAGTGAATTTGAGTGGTCAAAAATGGCTATTTTCGACAATTTCCCTACTAAACGGCATCTGATACTTAATAAGTTGTTTCTGTCATATGTTTTATATAAACCATCGTTCTTAAAAAAGACATAAATACATAAATAGCAAGTGCAACATGGTTGCTCAAATCTTGAATACAGAACAATTTCAAAAAAAACATAAATAACAATTACACATACCATTTAAACTGCAGATCTTCCTGCAGAATCCATCAGCTCTGCCTTTGCAGCTTCCATGATAACATCAAAGTTGGTTTGTATATACCTCCCCCTGTTAACAAGCCTCAATTAGGGGCTGTTTGGTTGGCTTTCCATTAAGTTCTCTATGGATAAAGTTGTCTGTGTGAATTAATCTGTCTGTATAGATTCAGAAGATTTTTGTTTGTGAGAATTTTTTTCTAGATGGAAGGAGCGTGTTCTTTTAATTGGGAAGGGTAGATCTGGAAAAAACTTGGCTTTCTTAATGAAGCTCCCCCAAGAAGCTTACCGAATAAAACCACAAGGGTTGTGACGTAGTGGTTGAGGCCCAGGGGATGTGGTGGAATATCTCATCTGCCCTGGGTTCAATTCCAGACGTCCACAACAATTTTGACCACTGAGTTTATCAGGGTTTATCAGGGTTGATGTCTTACGGTCGCAATTTACAGCGATTAGTCTAGGCAGCCTGGGACACTCTTCCAAAAAAAGCTTGATGAACAAGTCACTTTATATATCATTAAGCCACTACCAAACACTCATGTATACCTGACCAAATAAGTTGTGAGTCTCTTTAAGCTAATTAAGCTGCTAACAGATAAGCCCTTAGTGTAGAAATCTCATAAAAACATGTCATTTTTTGTTATCATAATCTCAAGCTTACCAGAAATGAGTTCTAGACCAAGTTGAAGAAGGAAATGCCGGAGTGGCTATACCATGCATTATCCTAGCAATTGCTCGAGGGGTGAATTTAGCATGGGAATTGCTTTGAAGGAACACCTACGACACCAAATATCATATAAGTCAAATAGAATCACATTGGTTTTAAAAAGAGAGACTGTGACCTGCAAAATGTGTTTACCTTGATATCTGCTCTCAAGAACCGGCTGCAGATACACAAATTTTGATGTCAATAGACAATACACTAAAATGATATGAGAATAGAATTGTGGTTTTGTTTATTTTTCGTTTGCAGAATAACAAATGAAAGAGGGTAAATACAGTATTTTCAAGATTATTGCAATGACATAACAAGAAAGCATGGTGGTCCTCAACTTCAGGTTGAACTAATTGATAATAGAGTGAGTTGGTTATCAAGATTTGTCAGTTYMATTGCATTTTGTAAGTTTTTATATGTCCACTAATTGATAATAGAGTGAGTTGGTTATCAAGATTTTTCAGTTCCATTGCATTTTGTAAGTTTTTATATGTCCACGACATTTGTCACACAATAATACTGCCAAGAATTATATAAACCTAAGGATCTCACACAAAGTATACATATGCTTCGATATGGTTATTGGATAACCAGAAACCTGAATTACATCATGTTGATTGTTAAAATAAAGTATGTGTTGCAATTATAATAATTACAGGGTTTTATGTCTAAATGTATTTTACGTATAATTTTATTATGATTAATAATATTTAATAAAACCTTTATTTTAGGCTTAATGGGCTTAAAGATAATCACGAGCCCGGACCATGTTTAGTCCATGTTTGAGGACTATGGTTTGTCTATAACTCAGATAGACTAACAATAAATAAAGAGAAAAGGCTAAGCCTAAAAGTCAAATCAATCTTCTAGATTTAGAGATTATCACAGAAAATAAACCTTTTTATTCTTTTCAATTAAACACATACCAGGGTTTCTGGCTAGCACCTTGTGGGGCCAAAGCGTGTTCGTGTGTTGATCTACAATAGAGAAAACCTACTTTGGTTTCTAAGTGCTCCATTAGAACCCACATCAAATCTAGAAGATAATACTCTGAAGACCCTATGATTTGTTTAGATTTGTTTAAAATTCATTGGCTCCAAATAGGGTTTCTTTTTAGAGAAGTTTTCTAGAAAAGGTAACCTAAAATATTTCCCCCCCGCGTTTTGCAAAAGTTAACTATTTACTTTGAAACTCTACTCATTTTATATGCATGCCAACTAGAGTATGCAAATTTCTAAACCTGGTTTGGTCCATCTTATTTGGGATATTGCTGTCATCATCTGAATCGAAGTAATCCAAGATCTTCTTCTGTAAACATGGTGTGTGTTGTGAATCAATGCAACCGCTTGTTCTATCGCATGTTTTCACTGCAAAGACCGCAGCATTAAACATCACGTCTACTTTGCGCACCTGGATCAGTAGATAGTTTCCAAGACATAAATAATACAAAATACTAATAATGAGATGAAACACTACAAAGATGAGCCGGTTCATGAGAGCTTGAACCAGTGCATCAAAAATCTTGGCAACCCAGATCCTACGGTGAGCCCGAGCCTAGGCAGCCCATGTGGCTCTTTTAACAATAGGATCTAGATTGCCAAGATTTAAATTCTAGAACCACACTTCAAAGTTAAGGGGACTAAGGATCCACTTGTTAGCAACTTAATGAACTTAATCGGACTCGCAGCTTATTCGGTAACTTATACATGACTGTTTGGCAGTGGCTTAATGATATAAAAAGTGGCTTATTCAGCAAGCTTTTAGGAGAGAGCTTTATGTAGAAAGTCAAGTTTTTTCTAAACATGTCCCTCCTAACTAAAAAACACTCTCCTTTCATATAAGAAAACCCTCCCAAATGTAAACATTCCCAACCTATACAGATTTATCCACATAGACAGCTTTATCCATATAGAACTTAATGGAGAAACCAACCGAACAGTCACTACGCAACCACTAAATAAAAACAAGTTACCTTGCATCTCTCAACCTCTGATAACCATTTGGCAAGATCTGCTGCCAAGGAACATATATCTTTTGGGAAATTTATGATCATGTAACAATAAGCCGGATCCTTCAATTCGTATGTAATCTCTCCCTTCAGCTAATAGAAAAAGGAAATGACTTAAAGATGGGTAAACATGAATCAAAAAGGTCATAAATAGGTAAAGATGAACCAAAGTAATAGGCATATGCACAAACAAACCTTCAGAATCTGCAACTGATTAGATACAGCAGAAGTTTGAATTCCAATGCTACAGGCTACAGTCGGTATGTCAAACACATATTGTCCATCCTTTATTTCAGCCCTGAGAATCACATTCCCGTTATTCGTTTGTATTATAATGCACGTTTCGTAACTGAAAGTAGCGGACATACTCAATTACTTACTTTTTCAAGATTGTTGCAATTACAATATCCTTAGCAGCAAGCAATGCCGGAGAGGTCTGAATTTAACAACATAATCATGAGTCAACTATTGAGCATGAACTAGAACTCTACAACGGTGTGTTTGGTACACTGAACGGGACAGAACAAAGACTTTTTATGTCGAACAGACAGGAACAAAGTGGAACAGACATGTTCCACCCCCACCCCATGGAACAAGGTGGAACAAGCTATATTTTACCAATACACCCTCAAAATAAAATCTAATTCCCTTCTAAACATCAAATACGCCTCCCTCTTTGCATCTTATCCATTCTTTAAATTCGATTGTATTTTGTTCTCTTTAAACTTTCACTTTATACTCCTCAAAATTCTTTTTTTATACATAATATAGAAAGGCTACAAAAGAAAATTTAGAAATTCCATAAACTTCATATTTTGGTATCATTTTTAAATGGTATTTGTTAATTTTCATTTAGATCAATTATTTGGTAAAAAAACACTAAACAACTCATTAGGGGTAAATTTGTCATTTTAACTGTCATATTTTGTCCAATCCTACCTTACCGAACATTGAACAACTATCCTATCTTGTTTTATCTTGTTCTGTTTGTCTGGGTACCAAACGCACCCTAATTGAACTATATTGGCAGTAAAGCAGCAACCCACCATATGGAAATTTAATACGCATGTTACGCTTGTTTGGGGTAGTAAACGCAAGTACTGGACTTCGGCTAACTCCAAGCGGGTTAATATAGTTAGGATCACCTGAAATGGTCAAACAACAATGGAATGTAAGAAACTGTATCAGTTCCATATTAATGAGTTAACAGGTACGTATTATGATTCTAATGCTTCAAGTACCTCTTCTTTCATGTCAAATTTCCGAGATGCAGATTCTTTGACTAGTGAGCAAATACTTCCTTTTGAATTTGACTCCGTGCTGAAAACTTGTGAGAGGAACTTATTTACGGTGTATTGATCTAACCCATCACTGACAAAGAAAATACGGCAAAGCTAAGATTTCTTCACTACAACAGAAAACTTCTTGAACGTGCAACTGGTTACCTGTACATAAGACTCCGGAGCTTAAAATATGTTGCATCATCAAGAAAGAGATGGCAATAAGATGATCGGCCATCACGACCAGCGCGTCCAATTTCCTATAAAGATCGAACATCTTTAGATATATGATATAATGATCAACATGAAAACTGCTTGGTGGATCGTTATCCAAACCTGAACATACTCTTCCAAGCTTTCGGGTAAACTGTAGTGAATTACCTGTAACAGATGCAGATAGGAACTTTTAGCATAATTATGTAATTTCAATTTATAGATTCACACTTCAAGAAAAAGAAATCAGGAATACTAAAGAATTGTCCTTACAGCTCCAACATCACTTTTATCAAGCCCCATGCCGAATGCCACAGTTGCAACAATCTTTCAAAGGGAAGGGTTAAGACAAGGAGAAAGAGAAATGTTTAGGGATATTGTATCTATATATAGTCTACTCACAAAGAAATGCTCTAGAAACCATTAAAAAACTTGAAAGATTTCTTTACCACTCGTATCTTGTTTGAACAAAACAATTCTTGGGTACGCCTTCGATCTTTAGCAAGAATCCCACTATGGTAACTCTAATGGCAATTTATTGTTCATATCATATCAAAATCACAAAAAGAATGTCAGGCACAAGCAGGAACAGTTGTCATGTGAACTGATCTTAGCAAACATATCAGATACTAACCTTTGCCCGGATATTGCTATCACATAAAAACTTGCTAATCATATCTGTTTCAGACTGCAATTAAAATTGAATGTAAGAGCAGTGAACCAGCCAGAATTTATGTAAATCTATGGTGAACTGAATCTTTTAAACTTAGATTTTCGTTTTAGGTGGTTAAGAAGCTGCATATACCTGATATTTGCAGTAAATTATAATGCTTTTAACATCCATGTAAGGTGGAGCCTTGAGCAATGCCATCAAATCCTTCATCCTGAATTAAATGACAGAACAGGATTACAAATGCTCTTAAATTGGGAATGTGACAAATACCAACCGAATTTTTACTTGCCTGTTTCCACTCAAAGATACAGATAACTGCAAGTTATCCCTGATTTGTGCTGCTTGAACAAGATTTGAGGGAGGAATCTCAAGAGAGCACATCACATCATGCATTGTTTTGGTCGTTGCAGTTGCTGTCATTGCAAGAATGCACTCTACTCCAAGACTAGAACGAAGTAAGGATGCTCTAAGCCTCATATATGAAGGGCGGAAGTTATGTGACCTGTCAATATATGTGAACTTAAATTTTATGCATTATGGCATTGAAGCAAATTTTGAAAAATAATACAGAAGGCCTAATCTTGATGATCTAATGAAATAAGCACCGTAGTTGACTCACCATTCAGATATACAGTGGGCTTCGTCAATCACAACAAGTGAGATGAGTGAAGTTGCAGAAAATATGGATGTAAATTCTGCATTTAGTAATCTCTCCGGAGAAACAAAAAGAACCTGTAAACAAGTTATGAACTTTTAAGAATAATAAGAAAATTACTTCAAAAAGATTTCGACTTTTAATTAAGGTATTGTTGCACTCTCAGAATAGCAGATGAAGGGGGGTCATTAAGGCAATATAAATCATTATGAACTCACTTTCAAGGCTCCTTCTTGAACACGCCTAAGTGTTTCCGAACTCTCTTCTAGTGTCTACAACAAAGGTGAACACAATAATCAGGCATCTGAATACAAATTAGAAAGCACAAAATACAAACACACACATAGATAGTACCTGACTGCTACATAATAGACCCCCTGGAATCACCGGTGGTAGCTGTTTAAGTTGATCGAACATAAGTGCTACCAAAGGACTAATAACAAGTGTCATTCCCTGCAAAACGATAGCAGGTAACTGATAGCAAAGTGACTTTCCAGCGCCAGTTGGCAAAATCACCATACTTGATTTCCCAGCAAGTAAAAGTTTGATTGTCTCCAATTGGCCGTCCCTAAAAGAATCATACCCATGAGTAAGCTTCAACAACTTAACTAAATTCTCGTCAGATGGATCATGACGAACATCCAACGCAGCCTTCTCAATCACTTCTAAATCAAGTCTCATATCAGTCTCCTGATTCTCATCCAAATGCCAACCTTCTTCTTCACAAAAACTGCGCTCCTCTTCTGCTTGGCCCCCACTTTTCAATTTTCTTTTGCTTCTCTTGTAAGACTTTCGACCTGCATTATAAGCATTTTGATTCCTTTTCCTAACTTTGTATGCAAACTTCTTGCGTCCCCCATGACCATTGATGTTCAATCTCACAAAGTTCCCTTCATTTACTAATTTAGGCTTGGTCACCTGCTGCGTAGGGAAAACACAGCTCCCAATCAAGTTAGGATGTTTCTTCACAGCTTTCCCTGAATCTCTAGCGATGGCATCTCCCCCTACGGTTTCATTTACAAATTTGGAATCAGGCGTGTTCGCCTCTTCCAACCCAGAACCACAACTCCCGATCAAATTCGGATGCTTCTTCACAACTCTTTCCGAATCTCTGACATCAACATCCCTCCCTTGGCTGTCACTAGCTCCAACTTTCGATTCTAAACCATGACCAATTCCTTTTTCCGTTGATTCGAAGTTCAAGCAAGGCCTACGGATCTTAGAAAAAGACGGAAATTTCGATAAGCATGAGCTACCAGCCGGAAGAGTCTCAGTAGGACAAATAGTATCAAACGGATTACAACCAGAGGAACGGCGGATCTGAAACGGTAGGTTAATATCAGAACTACGCGTAGTGGATGGAATAGGGCGTTGAAATAGGTCGGATCCATCATTTTTAGGTTCAGATTCTGGTGGCGGCGGTTTAGTTCTCCTGATGGATGGTTTAATATTCAAAATCGGCCGGGAAGAACTGGACCTAGCCTTCGATTTAGGGTTTTTCTGTTGCTTAGCAGAAACAATAAGAGTATGTAGTGCCGGCGATTGAGGTTTAGGTGGCGGTGGCGGTGGCGGTGGCGGTGGAGGTTGATATGGTTGACGTGGAGGCGTCGATGAGATGTGTGATCCGCCGGATTCTGAATCGGAGTAATCCATATACGACCGGCGCCGGAAAAAAGAAAATGAGTAAATATATCAAGGGCTCAATTTTTCCCGCCTTTTCTAGTTGGAGGGAAATATCAGAGTAAATTACGATATCATCCCTGTGGTTTGTAAATAATTTCAATTTTAATCCCTGTGGTTTATAAATTGCTTTTTTCATTTCGATAATTTACAAATTATTATCATTATTTTTTAATTTAGTAAATTATATTAATTAATAAAATTATATAAACAACTCAGGAGTAAGTTAGTCATTTTATATATTCTGTCATTTTCAGTTTTGTCTTATCAAATGTTGAACAATTGTTCTCTCCTAACCTATTTTGTCTTGATACCAAACACACTCTTACGTCCCACTTAAGTCCCGTCCTATTTCAGTCTAATATCCCGCCAAATGAGGGACAACAAGTTTAATGCAATATGTTGTCTAATATACCAAACGCTCCCAAATTGCCTTGAATCATGATCATATATAACATTTGGGAAAACTTAAGGGTCGTTTACCAAACATTTACCCGGTAAACACTTATCGGCAAAATTCAACACTATCGTTTACTTACCGATAATATTTTAGTCAACAAAAACTGCATCTTATGCAACAATTACCCGGTAAGCGCTAGCCATAGTAAGAGTCGTCGCCCTCGCTTACCGGGTAAGACTCTATGTCCTTGTCTTGCTCTTACGGGAAAGATTCTTGGTTCTTATCTTATTCATCCGATAAAGTGATATGACTTGACAAGCGGAATCAACAAGGGTTTGGTCTGGGGCCGTGTGAAAGTAGTTATTGACACTTTCAAAGCACTTGTTATTCTCTACGGTATTTTCTTGAACATCTCTTCCAAATGAATCGAGTGTGCTCGTTCCAAGACTCGAGGGATACGTCTTTACACAAATATTTACGTTTTTTCTAACCGGTCCCATAGGAGAACACCCACAACCACATCTAGAACAAATTAACACACCCTTTTGACTATTAACATCCGAGATACCATCAAAAGCGACAGAAGTTGTAGGATCACGATCCTCGAGATTTCTTGAGTCGTCGAAAAGCGCAAGTTGGTTGCTTTGTATTTCCCCACGGGATTCAATCCCGCCACCATCATCTTTTTCGATCACAAACACTTGATCATCAACGTCACAATCTTGCATGTTTACACACCCGCTGGTTGCATCATCCTGGCTCGCTTCGGGATCGTGTGCACCCGTTATCCCGAGCCCAGAACTTGCATTACTACTAGTTGTAACCGAGGGATCCGTACATATCATAGTATGATGAGCGCAACTTGCTATTCCGACATGAACTGTTGAACTAGGGACACTAGAGAGGAGTTGTCTCAACATACTACGGGGACCCTCTTTTTTATCCTACATAGGGATGTTTTGTTAACAGCTTAATGAGACTTGCAACTTATTCGGTCAGCGATACATAACTTGGGATGGAAACAAGACAGGTATTGGGCGGGTAATGCACCCCCGTCCCCGGCTGCTGTTTAAGCCCCCTGTCCCGAGCCAGTTTTTTGTATGAAATTAAATCTCCGCCCCCTCCCCGTTACAAATGCTATCAGAGACGATTTTTATACCATCGGTCTCAATTCTTTTTCCGAAAAATAATTTTAAACATACAAAAGATCTTGTTTGAAATAATTTTTTTGTATAATATCTTATTGAAATACACTTAAAAATATTTAATTGGGTCATTCAAATACACTTAAAATATTTATTTTCACACAAAAATATTAATAATATTTTTATAATTACTAATTTTGAAATTGAATATTGAGATACTTGAAAAACTTAAAAAAGAACTTAGAAGTTTTCGGTGAAAAAACATGATATATAGTTTATATTTTGAAAGCAAGCCTACGAATAATCGATCCCGGTCCCATAACTAGTCTCGGGTCGAGCCTTGAATTTTCATAAAAAGTGTAATTTGTCCCAAATCGTCTGTCCATAACCGGTCCTTATAAGTCTCTACCGGTCTCTGTCCCAATCAGTTACGGTTCAGATCTTAAACTGGTTCTAGACCGGGCCCATTTTACCCATATCTAAGGGCTTGTTTCTTAACAACTTATTGAGTTTAATATGACTCCCAAGCAATTATACATGACTGGTTGATTGTGACTTAATGATATATAGAATGACTTATTCAGTAAGCTTTTAAGGAAGCTTTATGCTGAAAGTCAAGTTTCTAACCACACTTATTCCATCTCCCTCTAAATTAAAAAACTTTTCAATCTCCATAGACAGATTAATCCATACAAACAACTTTATATACATGAAGCAAATGGGCAAATTGCATGGAAAAATAACGTAGTTTAATTTGATTCCTATTTTAAGTAACGTACTTTCAGAACTTTCATTTTGGTACCTAAAATGTAAAATTTTAAACATTTAAGTACCCGGATAACCGGTTATCATTTTGATGCGTTGAGTGATGTGATATTCAACTCAGTATTATTTGTTGACGTTGTTAGTAACATGAATTTTTTAATCTAAAATTAGTTTTCAACTGGTTACCCGGATACTTAAATATTTAAAACTTACATCTAAAAAATACGTTATCTAAAATAAAAAACAAGTTAAAATACGTTATTTTTTAATGTAATTTGCCCCGAAGCAAAGTATTAACGACAAACCAACCAAACGGGCAAGAAGTTATTGTAATCCAACCTGGCCCAACATTTGGATCATTTGGGCCAACTTGATGATGCTCGGTTACGCTCCGGTAGTAGTTCATCATTTCGTCCACCTGAACCACAATAACGAACCAAGATCCATTTTGGTGTCGCCGTCGCCGTCGCCTGAGACATCATGTGGCCGTCTATAAGGCACCGATCTCTAGGTTTCTCTTCCGAAGCTATTCATCAATGGAAGTCAGATCTTAATCGATCGTTTTGTTCGTCTATAGTTAACGCTACAAACGGCAATGGAAAGAGTGGTAACGTTGTCGAATTACTCAACTTAGAAGAGGTCGAGAAGATTCTCAGAGATGTGCGAGCTGATGATGTGAGAGTTATACCTGTTAAAAAGCAATCGGAGTTTGCGAATTTCGTCGTTGTTGCCACTGGTAAGTCTCAGTGGCATGTTCGCAATATCGCTCAAGCCCTAATTTACAAGGCATGTAATTCTCCTCTTTTGTTTACTTCAAGGATTCCTATGCTTTGTTATATGGATTATACAGGTTACTTTTTTGAACTTTAATGGATGCATTGCATCATTTTAGAATCATGCAATGTTTTGAGCTATTTGTTGTGTTTCTGCGTTCACAAAAATGGGGTCGTATGCGTAATCTATATATAGAACTATAGAAGAGGAAGATGATTATGCTTTAATTACTTCGTGATGAACATCAGATTTGAGAAGCCGATCTCTATCCATTAAGTGAGTTATGCCATTGTGCCAAATGATCATTTGTGAAGAATGCACAGTCTGTGTTCAGTGTTGTTACAAATTCAAATTTTCTGGATAACACTAGGGACAAAGCACTCTTCTGTTGGAAAATCTGTAGTTAAGCTAAACAGGGAATTAGATTTTAGAACCCAATGAAACGATTCTACTTTCATCAATGCGAACTTTTAGATCAGATTTAAGATAACTACATATGAACATGCAAATCAAACTTAAGTTTCTAACTATTCTGAACCACTTAAAGAGGCTGCAAGAAATATTTCTACTCTTGCTTTAAAGCTACTTCTACAATTTGTCTTATTTCTTCAAAATTACTGAGCCAAACATATGTGTTGCTGCCAATTTTGTTGAAACTAATTCTGATTTCTGGAGCAGGTGAAGCAAAAACAACCGGGAGCCAAGAGAATGTTGTTGCCAAGTGTAGAAGGGCAAGAAGGAGGAAACTGGATTGTCATTGACTCAGGTATACATTCTTTCTTCTTGTATGGAAACATATTTTCTTATAAACCAAACCAAACCAAACCAAATGGACTCAGGTAAATCCCACTCGAAAATAGGGCATGGGAGTGGTGAGATGCGCAGACCTAACCTCTACCTCAAGACTCAAGAGCAGTGTGGCTGTTTCCGTGATGACTCCAGCTTGTGCAAGTGTCATAACAAACAAGTATTAATGTATTATGAATAAAGCTTAGCACATGGTCAATAAAGCTTGTGACACTATCCAAGATAAAGTAACTAATAAGTACATTGGACACATACAAAAGGTAAGGTAAGGCAATACCCACACGGAGCAAGGAATAGCCTTTCTCTTATTTCATGTAAAAAATTAACGACCATATGATTCTTTTAAAGCAAATAAAGAGGGCCCTTGCAAACTTCCAATGTTAATATAGTTGAGTTCCTTGCTATTTCTGGCCAATTTGGAGTGGTTGGTTGGGATCTTAAGTTGGGTTTTAGATGCTGGAACTCACTAGTTTGGGTTTATGCTGTAGAGAATGTTTCACAATAGGAAAATGACAGGCCTTTTGGTCTATGGCATTTCAGTGGAGGTCATATAATCTGCTTGCAAAGAGCTCAATTATGTGTGTTGGTGTTCGTTCCTGAAAACCTGAGTGTGGAATGACTGTATCTGCATATATTAAACCTTCCTACTGTCATTCATAGCTACAATTTTTAACTTTGATGAGTTCCGGTAATGGTATCTTTTCAGGTTCATTGATAGTTCATGCCTTTGATGAGAAAGCCAGGGCTTATTACAACTTGGAGCAGCTGTGGACCTCAAAGGAGTCGAGTAAAGAACAAAGTCAAAGTCCGGTAAATATCTTCGAGGTTATATATTTAATGTAAACTAACATGGATGGAATCATGAACGTTTGACATCTTGGCCTTTTTCAAAACATCATAAATCAAACAAACCCAGTAAATCCCACGATTAGGTAAAATTTGTGGGTATGATGTAGGCATACCTTAAATGTTTTTTGTAGGACTTTGTCATAGACATAAGTTACGTTTTTCGTCCATGTGGTTTGAACTTGCAATTTTCGTCCCTACGGTTTAGAAATTGCGGTTTTCGTACTTATGGTTAGTAATTCATTGCTACACTCATCCTTATGATTTACAACTTCTTGTTGTTTCATTTTTAGTGGTTTACAACTCTCCACTGTTTTGGTCCCTAGACTAATTCCTTATTGTTGTTTCGGTTCTTTACTGTGGTTTACAATTCTTTACTGGTTTCGTCCCTTGTACTTGAATGTAGGAATTAGTCTAGGGACAAAACTAGCAATAAATTGCAAACCGAATGGACGAAAATCGCAATTTCTGAACCACAGGGACGAAAATCATAATTTACTCTATAGCATATGTGATTAAGACCTGTTGAGGCCCTACTCTTTGGAGGAGAGCAAGGTTTGCATACATCACATCCTCCCCACACCGTGCTTTCTAGTGGGAGTTACTGGTTCAGTTTGAATTGGTTTACCCGTTGAAGCTCTAACGAGTAATATTTTCGCCAGGACTTGGATCAAGCTTTTGTGAAGGTACGCCGCAAGAATAACTCCAAGAAACCGGCAAAGGGATGAACCACGTGCTTGCTTATATGGTAGCCAACCTCTCTTGATGGGTAAAAATCTCTTGGCCCAAATTCTTTTGTCCACCAATCACATGAATACATGAGAGAGAATGTGAACATGAATTATACAGATTTGTAACAGATAAAAGTTTGAAGTGTTTTAATTTCATTGGTGGGACAAAAATGAGACATACGACTTGTAAATTTACATGGACTTCTTTCCTTGTAGAGAAACCAATTATCCTGTTTCGTGATTTGTACCATAATAAATTGAACGTTCAGTTTTTAAAAGGGTAAGGTTCAGCAAAACCGAATAGATAACAAACAATCCATTTTGATAGCCGAGAATGTTACTGGAAAAGTAAGTAAAGATGGTGACTCTTGTTGGTAAGTATTTACCTGGTAAAGCATATGGTAAATGACTCATAAGTTGTCGAACCATTTATTTGATCAAATAATTCAATTTTTTATAACCCTTTTAAGTAGATTCTTTTAATTTATAAACCAGTTAATGTGTTAAACTTATGAAAAAAGTCTTAAAAAATTCATCTGATTTTCATATTTTTGAGCGATTAAACGTTTAGATACTTTTATTTGAACAAATAAATTCCTCAACTTTTTAAACAAATTAAGTATATTATTAATACCAATAAAACAAAAGGAATATACAAATTTCATTAGTTATTTCAAAACATATAAAATTCATGTCTAAAACATAAATAAATAATTATAAACTAAACATTAAATGAATACATACAAAGAGTTGTTTTCATCTCCTTTACAAAATATAATAAATCAACCACAAAAATGGCGTCTGATTGATTTGAACTTGAGCTCCAAAGGTTAAAAGTGCCTAGGGATCTCAGGTTCAAATTCGATGAGTAATAAAAATCCCCTTGTGACCATGGAGGTTCAAATGCAGTGATTTCGGACTACCCGCAAAGCAGGTGGTCATGGTGAGATTAGTCGGTTCATATAGTTGGTTGAATATCTTAGGTTAATCAAGTGGTCATGGTGAGATTAGTCGGTTCATATAGTTGGTTGAAATATCTTAGGTTAATCAAAAAAATTATACGAATACGAAATCATAGACGGTTGGGTTTTGGTTTTGGCTTCTAAAAATGATTGCATTAAATAAAACATTTATTTTTATGGATCACTTAAGTAGAAAAATGTAGTATTTTTTTAAGAAATTGTTCATTGCATAAATTTTCAGCTTAAATCAAGTCATAAACTAAAAAAAATGTATGATCAAAATATTAACCCGCTAAAAATACCAAGAGTAAATTATGTTTTTCGTCCTTGTCGTTTGTTTAAAATTGCATATTTTGTTCTATGTGGTTTTGAAATTTCACTTTTCATCCCTATGGTTTACAATTCAATTATATTTTTGTCGTTGAGGCTAAAACACTACCTTCAAGTATAAAGAACTAAAATAGAAATGAATTGTAAACCATAGGAACAAAAAAAGCAATAAATTCTAATTCATATTTCATAAGGACGAAAAAGGTAATGAGTTATAAAAGATGAGGATAAAAATTGTAATTTCAAAACCATGAGGATGAAAATAGAATTTTTCAACAAACTATAGGGACTAAAAACGTAATTTACTCTACTAAAAAAATGAAAAATCAACCTATATAAATCAAGTTTTATAAAATTTATTGAGCATTGCTTCTTGAAATGTCCATCGGGTCTCTCGTTGTGGAAGGACATCTTCAGTTGTTCAGGGTGGAACTTATCGTCATCTTTCTCCTTCGATGATTTGACGACTAGTTCAGATTCTCATGCCATTCTGAGTTCAAGGCGGCGCAGTCATATTGATCACTCTGTACTTAATTTGAAAACATCATAACAACCAGGTTTTTTAATCATCCGTCTTTTCAAGACTAAACTCCCTTCTTTCCAATAGATCTCCAAACGGGACAAGGGCTTTAACAATGTCATGGCCATAGTCTTGATTGATACACCTATCTAGCTTGCTCTTCCTTGTGGCTTGTTCTGGCCACCGTCGTGGGCTTCTATATCGTCTTTCTTTTGTTAACCGCACTCCAAGTTTGTTTTGTGAGCTCGGGTTGGGTTTTGCTGGTGGGACTGTAGTTTGAGTTTCTTTTACTGTTGTTTATGGGTGCTTTTGGGTTTATGTTTTTTGGTTGTTTTTTTTAACTCCAGATTTTCAGGCCAACTTATGTGTACTAATTAATCCAACAGACAACCACAAATGGTTAGAAGACATTGTAGGTCCAGGGGAAAACTATTAGAAAAATGAAAAACTGAGAAATACTCTTGTAAGTTGTAACCATATCACCCATATATATATATATATATATATATATATGTATTCTTCTGTAACAGCTTCAAACTCGAAATCAATATTAAAAATAAACTTGCATCAACATTCCAAAAGCACAAAGATGGATTTATCTCATGAGATTGAGATTGATAAGGAAAGTTAAGTTAGGAACCCGAGAACTGTCAAAGATGCACCACATGTCCCTTTTCAAGATGATTATTCCTTGTAAATAACACAATCATGATGAATATGA
The DNA here is from genome assembly GCF_001531365.2 of Cynara cardunculus var. scolymus. Lineage (NCBI taxonomy): Eukaryota > Viridiplantae > Streptophyta > Magnoliopsida > Asterales > Asteraceae > Cynara > Cynara cardunculus. The sequence continues at coordinate 657,241 of NC_037539.1, forward strand.
ACATGATGAATAACACGTTCATATACATGATAAATATGTCACATGCGGACCAAATGGGACCTTAGCATATTTTCTAAAATTGTAAATGGCATTGCTTAAAACCTATGATGTTGTTGCTGGTAGAATAAGGTCGTTATTTAACATGTTATATGTGGATTTTGAACAAGGCCTTCAAAATTCCAGTGACCAACTTTACAACCTCTGTGAAACCTTGTTTTCGTTGTTTAGGTTTAAGTTAAGATTATTATTTAGCAGTTTTTTTGTGCTTTAACATGTATGTATATAAAGGTTGGTTTCGGTGAGAATGAAAGTTATAATGAGAAATGTAAGAAAGGATCTCCGAATCAATTCTTTTCTAAAGCGCAATTTATGGATTGGTTTAAGATTGAAAATGATCAAGGGTCCAAATCCCTCCTTACACTTCTGACCTTAACTCTTATTCTCACATGATCCATCGTCTATATATATATATATACACACACACACAAGGTTTTAAAAGGCAGAATCAGGCCTCGAGGCTATCCGAGGCGTAAGCACGAGGCGGAAATACTTATACACCAAAATACGTATATATAATATACACTACACAAATGTATATACATTTGTATATATGTATTATATACTAAATTACTAAGAGGCATTGCTTCAGTGGTTCTTGACATAAGAAAGAGTGAGAGTGAAAGTGAAACTGTGTGACAGGCTGAGAGGGTTTGCAAAAATTGGTTGCTTGGAGGAAGAGGAAGGGTCCAACTATACTTTTCGATCGAGAGGAGAAAGCACCGGTTTCCAGCTTTTTGGGTTTTAAAATATTAAAAATACACATTGGGCCCATCGTGCTTTGACTTTTAGTTTTTAAAAATACAAAAAGACTAGTAAGAAGTATAACTAATGCCCTAAAGCTTATAACAGAAGTCAAAAAAAATCATTACCAAGGTAGATCATTTGAGATGTATTTGCCTCAACATCGCCTCATGCCTCACTGAACCGCCTCACTAGCCTCGTCCAGGGTCCAAGAGGCGTGCCTCAAGTGCGTTTTGGGCCGCCTCACCTCAAGGCATAAGCCTCAAATTATTTTTAAAACCATGTGTGTATTATATATATGTGTGTGTAATATTTGTTATCTCATTTTGCAGTGTAATTAAATGTTTTGTCCTAACAGGGTCTCCCAAAAGATTGGAACGTCAAAATAATATTGCAAAGTGAATCCAAATGAATGCAAAGTTTTGATGAACCGAATGAGATTATTGTTCGAAAAAATCTCGAGATAAAAACAAAATCAAAGGAACAAACTCACGGTAAATTTAGGCCTTGACGGAGGCAATGTGGCAAATCAAGTCGATAACTCGAGAACTGCAAATAAGAATTGTGGGATCATGAGACTGACCGACCGACCGACCAACCATAAAAAGAATTAAGGATTGATTATGTGAAGTTGCTAAGAGTAGTGTACCTGTATCCCCACTCGTTGTCGTACCAGGAGACGAGTTTCACGAAGTTATCGTTCAAAGCAATTCCGGCCTTGGCATCAAAGATGCTTGACCTGAAACATATTATTATTATTATGATTATTATTACTATTATGATAACTTATAAGGCATGTTTAAAATGGATTTATTATGTTCAATTCACCTGTTGTCACCAACAAAATCTGTGGAAACAAGATCCTCTTCAACGTATCCCAAAATACCCTTCAGCTTGCCTTCTGATTCCTCCCTGATTTCATTGCAATTCATTTATCAACAACACCCACTACTCACAAACACAACACAATTATATTTTTATGTCATGTACATATATATGGGACTAATCAAATGAGAACTAAGTAATTTGTTATAACCGTGAGGTCCAATATGAGCCACTCATTTAAGATAATTATGTTACCTATTTAATTATATAGAAAATGGTAACTCATAAATACGTTTAATTAATTTGATCTCTCCATAAATAAGGAACCCATAACTTCCCATAGAGTGTTATCTTCGAACCTTTGATGGCAGTAACACAGTGTATTTTCCTTATTTCATTTGTATCACATTTTGTGTTTTCGTTGTTTAAAAAGCATCAAATTGTGTATCTTAAGGTATCAGGTGATAATTGGATAAATAGAGAGAATGATTCTAATTAATGTATCACAACGTGCATACAATGAGTATCATAGTGGAAGCGTAGAGAAGAGATAAGATTTCTAAAATACTAAAATGTCATTATTTAAAATTTCAAGTCAAAATTACCAAAGTTATTAATTTACTAATTTAAACTTTGATTTGTGGAGATCTGATCTTAAGGATTTCACAAGATACTGAGTTTTCCCTTGTATATATTCCATTCTAATATCTGATGAATACTGTGCTAACAATAATGAATAAAACATGATTAACAAATAAGTAAAGTATGATAATATATCATTAATCATTAATTTCATAATCATATCATCATTCAATTAAAAACATAAAATTGATCACATAATAATGTATTATATGATAACAGGACACTGTATATTTCAGCATATATATATACCCTACACTTGAATCATATATAAATTCGAATATGCAAAGTTTCGGACATCCTACCATGAATATAATGATTCAAACGCCCAAAATCTCTATTTTTGTTGGTTATTTAACAATTTTATTTTGTAGGTTCCATAATATGGTGCAAGGAAAAATTGAGATGCAATTGTCGGTTGGGGAGGATGGAGACAGGACCCACTAATGAAGAACAAAAGATATATACATACATATAATATATATATATATATGTATATATATATGCGCACATCAGCAAAAAAAAAGATTTGTATTAGAACTTACTTAATAGCAGCCTTGATCTGCTCGTAGGTAGCCTTTTTCTCAAGCCTAACGGTTAAGTCCACAACAGAAACATCAACGGTTGGAACACGGAAGGCCATTCCCGTCAATTTGCCATTAAGGGCCGGCAACACTTTACCAACAGCCTACATGGATGGAAACAAATTACAATGGAACCGAGTAGAAAGTAAAATAATCCTTAAACTCATATTGGCAAAAGTCAAAGTGTCTTCTAGGAATTGATTTTTACCTTAGCAGCTCCAGTACTGCTGGGAATGATATTGAAAGAAGCAGCTCTTCCACCTCTCCAGTCCTTCATCGATGGACCATCAACGGTCTTTTGGGTGGCTGAAACATCATCAACACAATGTTAAACACACAATATCCCTAAGGTGCATTTTGGGACGGGGATCACTATTCCACGTTTTACAGGACTTTTATGTGGAACAAAGTGGAGCAGGTGTGCTCGCAGGGGCGGATTTAGGGGGGTTCCAGTGGGTACCCGTGCAACCACAAAATTTTCCAAACATACTGTAATTTTGTTCTAAGGGCCTTAAGGCTGCTACAATTTTGTTTGGTTGTGTGCTACGGTGCCCCCACAAAATATCCTCTAGATCCGCCTCTGTGTGTTCGACCCCCACCCCATGGAACAAGGTGGAACAGACTTATATTTTACCAATATAACCTCAAAATAAAACCTAAAAATATGCCTTCCTCTTTAAATTTTATTCATTTTTAAATTTTTATTTATTGTATTTTATGCTTTTTAAACTTTCACTTCCCTGTCCTCAAAATATTATTTTTATACGATTTCTATATTTTGATTAATTTATGTAATTTATTAAATATTAATAATAAAAAAATATAGAAAAGGTATAAAATAAAAAGGAAATTGCATAAACTTTTTATTTTGGTGTCATTTTAATCGTTTTGCCAAAAACTTTCTAATGAATCACAAGGGTTGTGGCGTAGTGGTTAAGGTCCTGCAGGATGTGGTGGAATATCCCATCTGCCCAAGGTTCAATTCCAAGCGTACACAACAATTGTGGCCACTGAGTATATCAAGGCTGATTTCTTGCGGTCACAATTTGTCAAGATTAATCCATGCATAGCCTGGGACACCCTTCCAAAAAAAAAACTTTCTAATGATATTACATAATTAATCGAAATATATATACAACTCATTAGGGGTAAATTGGTTAGTTTATCTGTTTTGTCATGTCGAGACGTTTATCAACTGTCCTGTTCTGTCCTAATGGATACCAAACACACCCTAAATAATGTTACAGGCTGATGTATCTTAGTAATAAACCAGTTGAAAGGCTACATACCAGTCATAGCATGCACTGTTGTCATAAGACCCTCAACAATGCCAAACCTATCGTTGATGACCTGAGAAATTTACAAAAAGATAAGCATAACATAAGTATGAGAATCGAGTTTTTGGTTGTGAAAGAAAAACAATGCCATATAAATGAAATCATGACATAAACCTTGGCCAAGGGAGCAAGGCAGTTGGTTGTGCAGCTAGCGTTTGAAACAATGTCGAGCTCAGGTTTGTATTCGTGTTCATTGACACCGACCACAAACATGGGAGCATCCTTGCTAGGAGCAGAGATGACGACCTTCTTTGCACCACCCTGAAAATCCATTTTCTCATTTAAAAGAGGAATCCTTAAATAAGAGGTGGCAAAATCAACACAATGAAAATAAAACTAGCTCATAAATTCCATGAATCTCAAGAGTTAGCATTGCAATGGGCGGTTCAGCTTTTAACTAATTGCTCAAATGAATGGAATGTTGTAAAATAAGGAATGGATTTCTAGTTTCTACCATGTGTCTTACAGGTCTTGTTTGTTTGCAAAATAATAGATCCCACCTTAATTATACTTTCAAATTCAGCCATTCTTAGAAAATAACGCATTTACTACTTCAACCTTAAATCATAAGAAATTGAATGCAGAAATGCACTTAGCAGGTTTCTTTTAAGACGTCAATTAAGAGACTTCTTTAAAATCTCTCAATATTGTCTTCAGAGTTTTACATTTACCCTGTGTTCTCGAAACCATTTTTATGAAGAAAGGGAGGAAAGTAAAAAAAAAAAAACTCGTGTTCTTGAAACCTTTTTAGGAGAAAAGGAAAGGAGAGGGAAGGAAAATAATGATAAATTTCCTCCCAAATGTGTGAGGAAAGAAAAGAAATTAAAACCCTTTTAAAAAATTTATTACAATTATGAAACTACCCAATCTTTCATTCTAATAGATATAATTTAAAGTGTATATTAGTAAAAAACTAAAAATGACATATTTCCTTTCCTTTCTCTCCTGTTTAAGAACATGAAATATTATTTTCTTTCTTTTCCTTTCCTTCCTTTTCCTTCTCTCTCGAGAACACAAATAAAAAAAAATTCCTTTCCTTTTTTCCCCTCCCTTCCTATTCCTTCCGTTTCTATTCGTTTCTTTTCTCCCCAAATTCGAGAATACAACATTACTTGGGCAGCTGGGACTAATGATTATATTTAACTCAAATCATCTCTATGTTCCGTGCAAGCAACAAGGCCAATCAATTACAATGAAGTAAATTAAAGAAGTGAAAAATCCTTTATCCAGAAATTTAGATCAAGCAACACCAAAACAGATGTGCGTCTATGATTTTAAAATGTGAAAAATGTGAAAACCGACGCACAATATAACCTAAAAATAGTGAACCAATAAAAACATGTCAAAAACAGAGATCCAATCAGACCTTCAAATGGGCAGCAGCCTTGTCCTTGTCGGTGAAGACTCCAGTGGACTCCACGACAAAGTCAGCCCCAGCTTCACCCCATGGTATATCTTCTGGGTTCCTAAATAGCATGAAAAGACGATGATTACTAATTTTCTTGATTAAAAGATTTATAATGTATGACCTAAATGTTACCTGATGCCAAAAACAGTGACAGGCTTCTCACCAAAGAGAAGAGTCTTCTCATCCTTGACCTTAAGCTCATGATGCTTCCATTGTCCATGAACAGTGTCATATTTGAACATGTATGTCTGCCAAGCACAGTAACTGGTACATATCAGTAGTTACATCTATAGAAAATGATATAAGGTAATCTACACACACATACAGAGATCCAAACCTTCATCAAACTAAACATTTGCATCACAATATGACACAACATACATTTACACATGGTAAATTATACTAAATGGAACATTAGCGGGAAGAGCTCCATAAATAATAATTTGAGCAATATTTTGTTTTACCAATTGCAAGCAACCCATATAGTAACGCCAATACACATGTTTGGAATTGAAATCAAAATGGTACTTACGATTGTTCACTAATTTCAGTTCCAAACAGCCAACCAGATCAGTTATCTTACTTATCTATTAACAACACCATGAAATTATTCACCAACTACATGATTCTAACTAACTAGAACAGATCCAGACACAGTACCATGTAATCAGTGGTGATGAAAGGATCGTTAACAGCAACAAGCTCAACATCATCTCTCTGAAGAGCAACTCTAGCTACCAAACGACCGATTCTTCCAAATCCTATCAGATATCAATCAGATCAAACAAATTAAACCAAAAATTACACACACAAAAAAACGAACTCAAAAAAAAGATCATACCGTTGATTCCGATCTTAATCTTCTTATCAGATCCTACAAATTTGAATACAAGATAACATCAAACAAAAAGAGAATAGAATTAAGCGAAAACATAGCGAATCAGATGCTGAAAATGAAACTGAAATGAGGATTTGTAGGCATTACCCATGGCGATTCCGATCCGTTAGGGTTTGAAGGTTTTGGAGATAGATCGAAGGTTTTGGAGTGAGGTAAATGAGGCATTGTTTTTGGGGGTTTATATATAAAGCAGCGGCGGATTCAACAAAGCTGGTTGATCACATGGGTTTTTACTAATTTTTTTATTTATTTTTTTACAAAAAAAATAATAATAAAAACATAATATATATTTGGTGGGAAAAAAATTCAGGATTTAAAGGGAATTGAACCCGACGTGAATCGAACACGCAACCTTCTGATCTGGAGTCAGACGCGCTACCATTGCGCCACGGATCCTGATGCTGAGATTTCACGACATAATTTTTATGAACTAAATCTTAAAATACTGTTTTTGAACCAAAACAAGAGTCCCAATTGCTCATGAGTTGGGTTGATCGGATTAAAAGCATTTAAACAACTCAGCTCAATGGTTTTTGGTTTGGAAAATCTCAATGAAACCTAGCCCCACTTGTATGGATTAGACAGGTTGATACTTTGGTATATCAAAATATTCTCATAACATTGAATATGTTGTTTTTTCAATACTCATGGTTTCTTTTTCATCATCAATCATTTGTTCCAACTTATCTATATTTATTATATATTAAGTATGTCTCATTCAACTACTTTTCTCGACTTGCATGTATATGTTCGCGTTTACTGGACATGTATACGAACGAGTTATAGGACGAGGGATCGTGTGAGAATAAGAGTTAAGGTGAGAAGCGTAATAAGGGATCTTCGTCATTCATCACCTTTAATCTCAAATTCGTACATGAATTGCGTTTGATACGGGGATTGTTCTAGTGCATCTCATCTTAATATGCATCCAATGGTTGAGATTATCTGTTACTCTTCTCACCTTAACTCTGCTTTTCATCGAAACTCAACCTTGAGTTATATAGAAAGGAAGAGGAGGTTGTAAATATATGTATATGAATATGGTACATGATGATGTGATTGTCTAGTGTACATATTAATACTGACTTAACAATCATATTAAATTCAATAAATAAAAAAATATCAAGTTCATCAGGTTGGGTTAAATGATCATAACCTACTTCCAACCCAATACCTACAGTTTGAATATTTCACAACTCGATTAAACATCGGGTTGTTTCGGATTGGGTTATCTCGCATCAATTTAGATTGGGTTGGTCGGTTTTTTTAGCACCCCTTCTCCCTCAATTCCAAAATAGTTGTCTATAGTAAAAATAACACACAATTGTAATATATTGTGAAACAAGGGTTTTTGATCACCAACTCTTTCATTGGTTTTGTAGTCGTTACACTTCCTCAAACAAACCTAAATTCGCCCTTGGTCGTCTTTGCTGTAAAAAATTAGGTCTACGATGTGTAGCAGCACGTGATTTGGCTCATGAAACAAGCATACTTTGATGACTATATACCAATAATATATTAAAAAGTATTTGGGTAAAAACTCATAAAAACCATTTTTAATGCATCAAGTAAAAAAAAACGAGAATTTTGAAATTGTTAATTTGATACTAATATTGATATAAAATTTGACGGGTCTTTAAATTTAGATTTTATTCAGATATAAAAACATTATTATCTTATCAAAACCATAAAAACAGTTTTAATGAACGTATACAAGACATACAAGTCAAAAGGTTTGAAAAGCTTTGATGGTTCACCTAAATGCACAAATTGAGTTTGGTGGCTTTGATGAGCCTACTGAGTTTATTCAAACGTTGACGAGTCCCTCGACGAATTTAAGGGGTGTGAGTGGGAGACAATACAATCATTAATTTTTCCAACGTAGTTGACTTTTTTCGGTTCCTAATGATACTGCTATTTTGTCTGATTGTGTGATACAGTGCAACTACAAAAATAACTTATTGGATCTGTTTTTGAACCAATCTATATACAACAATATAAAACCCTTTACAAAATTATAAAAAAATATATCATATTTATAGTGTTCTATCAGTCTGTATTTTCATTATAAAAAATTTGCAGTACTCTACAAGTTGTTTTGTAAAATTTGGTTATCGTGATTTTGTTGGTAAATTACTATATTAAATTTGATAACAATTTTAAATTTGTTATGAAAGAATTGACGTTTCTAGAAAAAGGCTTTGTTATAATTCGATTTGAATGATTTATTTATTAAGAAGAAAAATATATGAAATGAAGATTTTTTGTAAGTATATAAAATGTATATATATGATAAATAAAACAAATAAATTCAAGCATCCTCCTTACATTTGGTGATGTTTGAACCATTAACCTCGTAGAAAACTAAAAACTCACATACTGTTAGACCAAATGTCATTTGATGTGAAATCAAGACTTTACTGACAATTGGATAAATTTTATGCTTAGTTATGCCATGTAGGGTATCGAGGGGGTAGGAGTTGAATTTGATGGGTTAATCGATGTTGTTGATACAAAAATATAATCGCATAACCATAAGTATTAAATACGAATAAGAAAACAAAAAATGATATGTTACTTATATGTACCTTCTGCAAATTAAAATGTCATCCGGTGGTTTAGGGGTTATTTTTTTACCTCTTAATAGTTCTACTAAGAGGCAGATTTTGAATCGTTAGAAGGCAAATCTTGTTTGACAAAAAAATCTGTCTCTTGATAGTTCTAAAACCCTTTGAATGATTTCATATCTTGAGTCTCCCTGAACCATTATACACTCTAATTTCATTACGAATTACCAAACAACCATATTTTATTTTGTACTATATCACAAGAGTCTATTAATCATCATGTACTAAGCCATTCAGCAGTTTACTCACCCCCAAACCATTTTAAACTAGATCACCAAAAGACACATACTTTTCACCGTTCTTATAAAATAACCTTATCAAGATGCAAACGACTTCATTATCGTTTGCATCCATAAGAGCATCTCCGTAGATTCGAGGAAATGAGGGTGTTGGGGACGTTATGTAATTTTTTTATTTCAACAGATTATCCAAATTGGAGAAAGTGGAAAAGATTGTGAAATTCTTCAAATTTGGAAAACTCCCAAAAAATGATTACAAAGAGAGATAAATACTTGTTTTTATGATACTCCAACTTAAATGTTTACAAAAGAGAAATATTTTTTTTAAATATATGAAATAATTAATAATACTAGAAGGGTGCTTACAAATACAGCGAAATATATCTCAATTTTAATGTTTTATTTTATTATTTATCTATGTCGATATAATACGGGTTTTAGTGGTTTTGAGAAAACGATAATGTTTTATTTTTTAATAAAATATAAATTTAAATATGTCATAAAAATTTGGAAAAAATATATATCAATATTATTATCAAATTTACTATTTAAAGTTATGGTTTTTTGTGTAATTTATTTTATTCAATATTTTATTTATAATTTAATTTAGATTTAATAACAAAATAATTATTTATTGTTTAATAATATATTTTTTATAAAGATAATAATTAAGCATTTTGTTATAATTAATGGTTATCCTAATTATATTTTAGATTTTTTAAATTCAAAATGAGATGTTTATCCCGTATTTGATTTATATTTATCTATAGTTAGCTATACAAATTAAAAAATGAAGCTTTGATAAGTTATACTTACAAACAATTTACGTGTGATATTGAATTTAAGTAATATGCATCAATAAACAGTATTTTATGCATAAAAAATGGTTTTTAAGAGTTATTGTCAAATGTTTTATAATATAGTTTAGATAATTAATTTTATGATTCTAAAATGAGGAATTGTTAGAGTTTAATGTAATTATTTTTTTGAGATTTTGAATTTTGATTCTGAATCTTGAAGAATCTGTTGAAAATATTATAATATCTTCCAAATTAATTCGTAAAGCATCTTATTAATTAATTTATTTAAATCAAATTAATTACTAATTTTGAATTTATTCGCTAGAAAAAATCTTAAAAAAAGCTAAGCAATATGATGTTTTTTTATTAAAAAAAAGTTGAAGAGATTAACGGTAATTATTGTGAATGTGTCTCATTTTAATACTTAAAAAATGTCTCATATCTATCACTAATTGATGAAAAATGACCATAATACCATTGTTTTGAAAGTTTGGTTGCCATTTAGGCTTGTTTTTAAATGCTATAACTTAAAACACAAACATAACGTTTGTTTTTAAAAAAATGTTGAAGTCTGAAGTTTGATTTATAAAAGGTAGTCTTAAAGTCTGAAATCTGAATCAGTAAGATTGTTTGTTTTCACGTTTGAAGTCTGAAATTTGAATCGGTCAAACTAGTGCAAAAATATAAAAGATAAATAGTTTTTAGTAACAAATCTCTTTTAGCCCCCCAATATATGAACCATTTGATAGAGGACGGATTATGATTAAAAGGTATTAAGAGATGCATTTACTACTTAAAATTTCAGATGACATTTAGAGCTTTTAAGCTCTTATTTTATAAATAAAACAAACGTCTAAACAAATCATACTTCAGAAGTATTAAGAGGTAATTTTGGAAAAACAAACAGACCCAAACTCTCTCCACCCACAACATAATCAATTGGATTGAGTGTTCCAATTGATATCATAAAGCTTGAAAAATGGTGGGAACACAGTTGTTGCCATATTATTACAAAGGTTGTTTGATGCAAAGAATTCACTTGCTCATGCAATATGGTTGACGACCTTATAGGGGGAAGGGATGGATGGTGGTAGTTGCCGATCGTGTGTTGGGAGGCTACCGGTTGTCTAAACATAGGGGCAAGTTCATCTTTTTGACTTATGATGATATATAAGTTATACAATACAAGTTTATTGCAAAAGTTAGAATTATAACATCAAAGATTTAACATTACATAAGAAGCCCATCAATTTTACAAGGGTACCATGGTTTTTTATGAACTTATAGGCTTACTTTTGAAGTTAGATGACTAAACATGTAAAATAAATTATTGATAAAAACCTGTTATTGGTGGAAGAAAAATATAATATTATTTATCTCTCCTATAGAGTTTTAAAGATTTCTCTAAATTTAGAGATTTTACATTATCTCTCTCTTTTTTTTCTTTCTATTTTATCATACAAGATAGGTTAGCTGCTGGAGCACAAAACTCTCATAAATCATCAAAGTTTCTATTATAGAAATACTGTTGGAAATGCTAGAACATCTCCAACAGCTATGTTAAAATGAAGAAAAGAGGGATTTTAGCATTTTTTTTGTCCGACAACTATACTATCTTGTATACTAAAATAAAGAAAAGAAGAGAAAAAAGGTAAATATCTCTAAATTTAAAGAAATTTCTAAAACTCTACACTAAAAGAGAAATAATAATTAATTATTTCTCATCAATAGGAAAGAGAAATAATATTTTATTAAATATATTAAATATTTTAATAATATAATTTAATAATAGAATTACTAAAATAGAATAGCCGTTGAATTTAAATGTATTTTGTTTTCTTCTGATTTCAGTTTTATATTCTATTTTAGAAAAAGAAGGAGATCTCTTACAAATTAACGAAAAGTCAAAGGACTAAAGTGCAAATAATGTCAATGAAGAAAATATAGCCGTTGGGATACGTGTGAAAAGTGGGATCCACAATCAAATATTCTGATTTCAATATTTGCTAATAAGTAACTAAAACAAACCAGAAAAATTCAAACTAGTCGTTGGGTGAAGATCCCCTCCCACAAACTTCATATCACACAGTGATTTCACCAAACATATATAAAAGCCACCCATTTTTTCAAAGCTTTACAGTTCAAGAATATTAGGGTTTACTTTCTCTCTCTAGATTTATGGAAATGGGTGAAGCAGCTCCTTGTCTGATGCGTTCAGTTTCACAGCCTTTTTTCGCTTCTTGCGAATACAAAGAGGTTAGTTCATGACATCAAGAACGCTAATTTTTGTTTTCTTTCTAGGGTTTTTATGGTTCTTAATTTCCCGTTTGAATCCGAATTGGGTGTTCATTATATACAGGTGTTGTAATCACATTTGTATCAAATTTTCTTCAAAACCCTGTTTTAAAAAAAAAAAAAATCTGTTTGCAGGGTTTATCTCTGATTTGATTGCTAACTGGGTTTTTAATTTCATTGGTTTCTTTCTAGTTACTTAAAATTTATGGGGTTCTGGTCAAACTCCAAGTTTGACTTTATTAGAGTAGAATATACTAATTAGATGTTGATCTTTATTAGGGTTTGGGTCTGGTTTTCTTGAAATTTAAGGGTTTTGTTCAAGATTCTGTCCTAAAAAGAGTCCAAATTTGACCTTTTTTCTGAATCAAATATCCGAATTGGTCATTCATTAGGAGTTGTGTCCTAAAAGAGTCAAAATTTGCGACAATTTTAATTTCTGGCGTCTCTTCCTTTATAGTTTTCTTGAAATATCTGAGATTGATCAAGATTCTGTATATCTTGAACATCTCATGTAAAAATGTTCAAATTTGACTTTTGGAGAGTCAAATATTTCAATCTAGGTGTTGATTTTTGATCAAGTGGTTGATTACCGACAACCCTGACCGGTCCCCACATGGAACCATACTCTAGGAACCACATGTGAGGAGTGGTTCAATCCCACCTCCTGCTGGATTCGAACTTGTACCTGTTGTGTTTGAGCAAAGTCACTCTTTCCCTTTGCCAACTGAGCTACATGCCCGAGGGTTGGGTGTTGATTATATCTCTTTTGCCTACAACTTAGTGTTTTGTTTTAGCGTTCTTGAAATTTTTGTCATTTTAGATTAAAATTATTGGCTATCTAGAACCTAAAGGTCAATGTGCTACAGGGAGATCCTCTTAGAGCCCTAACGACGTCGATTTCATTTGGGCGGTTCATGACTGAACCGTTGGATTGGGAAAGATGGTCTTCGTTTTCTCATAGTCGGACCCTAGAGGATGTTCAGAAATACTCTAGACCTGGTGTGGTTGCCGAGAAGAAAGCTTTTTTTGAGGCACATTACAAGAAAATTGCAGCCAAGAAAGCTGCAAAATCACCTAAGAAAGAAAACAAAGCTCCTAATTACTCCCCTGAAACCAATGCTATAAGTCCTGTCACTCTTTCTAGGAACTCGGATTCTAGAAGATCAAATTCTCATTCCGCCATTGATGACACGGGAGGAAATGAGTCGACGACACTTGCTACCAATGAATATATACCAAGTAATAGACATGCGGAACAGGAAATAGGATCGATTGAAGATGTTTGCTCACCTAGCGTTGGTCTAATTTCTTCAGAAATCGACTATATCTCGAGTATTGGCCATGTGGAACAGGAAAAGGCCTCGATCGAAAATGTTCGCTCACCTAGTAGTAATCAAGTTTTCCCACAATTCGGCAATGTCGAGGATAACGTGCCAAGTGGCAGCCAGGTGGAACAGGAAAAGGCATCAATTGAAAATGTGTCGTCACCTAGTACTAATCAAGTTTTCCCACAATTTGTCGATGTTGAAGATAACGTGCCAAGTGGCAGCCAGGTGGAACAGGAAAAGGCATCGATCGAGAAGGTTTCATCACCTAGTACTTACCAAGTTTTCCCACAATTTGGCAACGTTGATGATAACATGCCAAATGGCAGCCAGGTGGAACAGGAAAAGGCATCAATCGAAAATGTTTCCTCAGAGAGTCATCAGTTTCTGGTTGAGAACTCAAGCCAGTCTAGTCATGATGACAGGAAAAAGAAAGCACGCATCAAGGTATGCAATGCAGCACGTATATTATGAAATTTATTGATGTTTTTATGCTGATGATAACTTGATGTTTTGATGTTTCATGGTGTTGCTTATAGGATGCTGCTAATGGTAGGGATAAAGTATCAGGGCAGACAAAACCTGAAATTTCTTCATCTAAATCTTCGAGTAAAAATGGAGTCTACAAGCTCCAAAGTCCTCGAAAAGCACCAACTCCTCCAATTTGCCCCAGGAAGGCTGCAATAGATGTGACAGAAAAAAAGAGATCACCTCCACAATCTCTTCATATGTCCATGAATTTTCCTCATGCTCGAAAAAATATTGGTTTGTATTCTTCGCCATTTGCTCCCAAGAATGGGACCTCAAAAACTATATGTAAATCGAAAGACAAACCGACACAGCAAGCTCTAACCAGGGTACTTCCAACTTTCTTTCGTTGAAAATTTTCATTTATTATAATCACATATGAATCATTTCATTAATGGTTTGATCATCTGTTTCTATTTGCAGGTGTCGGTCAATGGGGTAAAGAAAAGTTCTGAGGTACTTCCAAGACAAGAAATCAGAAGGTAATTTTTTCTCGAAATCCTAATCTTGTAGGGGAAAGTCTTCTTGAATGTATAAGAATTTACTGTGGTCTTTTGCAGGTTTAAACCACTGTTAGATTGTTTTGTCAATGGCAGAAGAAAAGTTGACCAGAAGTCCATTTCGACAAGGTAAGAATCTGTTCTTTATTATTTGTTAGAGATCAGAAATAGTTTAAAGTAGTTTAGGTCAATGGTTCGTCCATCCTCACTGATTTTTATGGTAGGAAAACTAGATATGAACTGAAGGTGCAACTGTGGGGTCATCCTATCATTTAAGAGAAGAATGCCACTGAGGTTTCATTAGATATCGTACATCTAGAATCCCTCTTTTACCCCAATCCAGCCCCTCCACCATGAACCCGTAGACTAAACTTCTAGTTATCTGGACTAGGGGTGTTCTTGAACGAACCCAAGCTTGACCCGTGAGAAAATTAACCGGCTTGGTTTTGACTTGTGGCTTGACTTAGAGAACTCAACTTCAGGTTGGTTTATGGCCTCGTATGGATTTGTACAAGTTGGAACCTTCTATCAACTTGTAGGCTCTCGTCCTATGGCTCATAGAAAAACAAATTAAACTCTTAAAGCAGAACTAATATAACTTCTTTTAAAAAGTTACAGTTAGAACTCCCTAAGGGAATTGAATTCACACCAAGTGGCTTCTAGGGTTGACTCATTTAGGCTTGCCAAGGCTCGAGAATGAACTGGGTCACAAGCTCTCACACTCATCTTATCTACAGACAAGACTCTTTCAAACTACAATTCTTTCTGCTTTTTATAGAACACAACGAAAGAGGTATCGGGTTTCTGTTAAATCAAATTTACAGCAATGTTACAAGTTCTTTAAGGTTTTATGCCCTACTGACTCCTAGAAATATTGCATCAGCCATTCAGAAGCATCAAGTGCATGTATAAAGAAACCAAGATCTTCTACTGTGCCTACATCGTTTAGCTTTAGAAGTGAAGAAAGAGCAGCAAAACGTAAAGAGGCAAGTCTAGATCTCATATGACTACAACACGCACTATCGTATCATGCTCTTGATGTTTTCTTGCTATGTTTTTTTCACTACAGTTCTTTCAAAAGCTCGAAGCAAAGAGCAACACCAAGGAAATGGGAACAATTCAGCTTCAACCAAAATTGAAGGTTTTTAACAATATACCCCCCTGTCCCAATAAATTTGCTATGTTCTATTGGACATGGTTTGAAGAAAACATTTAACTATTAGTGAAATGTCTAAAATAACCTTCAGTTATGATTAAAAAAAAGGCGCATTTTGTGGAACAAAGCAAAAACAATGAGAAAATAAGTAACTGTAGCTTGAAAATTTGCAAAAAAATGTGAACTTTCATGAGATGGAGTAGTATATAGAGTTTTTTCTTATCTAATAGTTTGAGATAATTGATGAAGTAACATAAAAAGAGGTTATCTGAGGGGAGTTATGTTCTTGTACAGGAGAAAGCAAGGAATGACAATAAAAAGCTGAGCTCTGCTCCGGCTCTAGAAGCAAAACCAAGTACAAGTGAAAGAAAAGCGCCAAGTAATAGCATGGAAAAGGTAAGCAAATAGGTCACATCAAAAGTACCTGCAGCTTGAACATTTGCCAGAAAAATGTGAACTCCACAACTTTCATGAGATGGAGTAGTATATGGAGTTTTTCTATATGCTAGTTTGAGATTGATACACCCTTTTATCACAAGTAGGTTTTAATTGATAAAGTAACATAAAAAGAGGGAGTTGTGAGTTATTTCCACATATATTTCGACTTTCCTCAAGGAATCCATGTTCTTGTACAGGAGAAAGCAAGGAATAGCAATAAAAAGCTGCATTGTGCTCTGGTTCTAGAAGCAAAACCAAGTAGAAGTGAAGCAAAGGCGCCAAGTAATGGCATGCAAAAGGTAAGCAAATAGGTTTACATCAAAAGTGAATGCAGCTTGAAAATTTGCTAAAAAATGTGAACTCCACAACTTTCATGAGACGGAGTAGTATACACATCTACTAGTTTGAGATTGATGCACCCCTTTATCACAAGTAGGTTTGAATTGATAAAGTAGCATAAGAAGAGGTTATCGGAGGGGAGTTGTGAGCTATTTCCACATATATTTCGACTTTCCTCAAGGAATCCATGTTCTTTGTACAGAAGAAGAAAGCAAGGAATGACAACAAAGAGCTGCTCTGTGCTCCAGCTCTAGAAGCAAAACCAAGTACAAGTGAAGCTAAAGCGTCAAGTAATGGCATGGAAAAGGTAAGCAAATACATCAAAAGTGAATGCAGCTTGAAAATTTGCCAAAAACGTGAATTCAACAACTTTTATGAGATAGAGTAGTATAGTTTCTTTATCTACTAGTTTGAGATTGATGCACCCTTTTATCACAAGTAGGTTTGAATTGATAAAGTAACATAAAAAGAGGTTATCTGGAGTTGTGAGTTATTTCCATATATATTTCCACTTCCCTCAAGGACTCTATGTTCTTCTGTGTACAGGAGAAAGCAAGGAATGACAATAAAGAGCTGCGCTGTGCTCCAGCTCTAGAAGTAAAAGCAAGTACAAGTGAAACAAAAGCTCCAAGTAATAGCATGCAAAAGGTAAACAAATAGGTTACATCATCATCATTCCACATAATTTTGACTAGAATAGTGGTGATTGATTATCAATGAATTTGTCATATAAATTTAGGCAAGAATATGGCTGTATGAATTGATTGTCTGCACAATACAGACTAAGGTCATTAAAACAATATCAAAGTTATCTTTGATGCCTTTTAGTGAAGAAGAGGAGTGAGTAATGGAAACATTTCTGCAAAATGCAAGGAAAAGGCACCATGATCCTTCTCATGTCTAATTAGCAACTATCTTTTAGATCATGCAGGTTCCACCAACAAGACCCTGCTCACCAAAGCTTGGAAGGAAGCCAACTCCCAGACTAGTGCTAGATACTTGTTATCAATCTCCTTGGAGGTCATCTTCCAAGCCAAAGAATTTTATAGAATTAAATAAGAAATTACTAAGTAGTTCTATGGCTTCACTGCCTACTAAGAAAATGTATGATTCAACCTTGATGTCAAAGAAATAATATTGAAGTTTGGGTGTGTTTTTGCAAGTGTTGTTTGTTGATTGCTTCTTTCAACATCATTTAAGCGTTAGATGCTGTAATGATTTTTTGTTTGGCTCTTGTCAAGTAATACATATTTGTATGCAAGTTAACGTATTATTCTATCTTTTAAGAAACAAGTTTCTACCTAATGTGTTGCAAAGGATCAATGTATGTACCCAAACAAAATAGCCTCTCCGTTGTCCAGTAGAGCACCTCCAATTCTTGCTGAAGAGGATCCTTCTAGCCCATATCATGTTTCAAGTTCTTGTAGAAGAGTACACTTGATGAGATGCTTCTTGAAAGTGCGTAGTGTGGGATAATAAATAGCATAACTACGAGTTTCATATGATGATGATGAGCAGAAGCTCTCACTGGATCAAGATAGCAAGATCAGACTATGAATAGGCCTTGATCTATTACAGGATATTCCAATGAGTCAGGAGGATACTCATAGTCAAATCTTAGTGCATCATACAAGTTTGAAGGAACTTCAGCAATGAACTCTGGATCATTACACTCGGGCACTTTGTTTTGCATGTCGAGATTTGTTGAAGAGCAATGCTGACCCTGAAGGAAAAAAGCGGACAATTCCAGATTATGTATGGAAGTTTGTTCTAAACTGTGATCATCTTTCAGGCTCCATGTTGAACTGGTGACAGGATCAGGAGGTTGGAAACTTGGATCAGGAGGTTGGAAACTTGGCGTAAGGTTCTGGGATGGCACAGAGTAGGAGCCAAAAGATGACTTGGTTCCACTGCTTGATTTTGCCTGTTTGTCTCTTTCTTTACTGAAAAGTCCATTTGCAATGGACTGCATCGGCTGCAAATTTACTTGGTTGTGTTGTTGGAGAGTAGGCAGTCCCAGATCGGCAAAGCCATTTTCCACCTGAAACTGTGGGTTGCGTTCTTGTTTGAACTGGATTTCTGTAAAACCTTCATTCCATGAGTACTGAGTTGGCAACACAGAATTATATGTTGAGTACTGCGTTGATCCAAAAGAATGGCTAATTCCAATGTTTGAACTGCTGGCCTTGTGACTCTTGGCTGCAAAACCAGTTAATACTTTTTTGGGTTCTATTGTCTGCAATGAAGCAGTACCTTTGAGATCAACTTCATGGATTCTGGAATTAGCATTCTGGAGAAGAAGGTTGCTGGGAGCTCGGTAGCTATTAGCTTCATTTTGTTGCATCTTTATATGATCCGCACGGTCTCCAGCTGCATCTCTTGGAGAGAAATCTGGGTGCTTTAGCCCACTAGATGATGTTTTTAGATCATCTTTCTGTAACCTAGTTAAGTAGAGGCGATATTTCTGCACTATTTAAAAACAATTTATGAGAGAACAGGTTGCCGATCGGTTTAAGACACCCCCCTTCAAAAACCCAAAAGAAAAAGAAACAAGAAAAATAGAGTTGGCAAGAGTTAAAAGAAATACCTGCAAGTGGCTTGCAACATTCTCTCTTGTTAACCATGGGACATTCATGAGGTCGAGTATTTTCTTAGGACCAACTTCTGCCATAAAAAAGCAAACAATTTTATATCCTCCAGAAGTTCATATGGTAGACAAAACCGTAATATCAAAACCAACTTCAGGAAAGGGAAACTTCAGTAGATATGACTCACTTTCAAAACCAATATGGTTCACAGCTTTGACAAATTTCTGGTGAAGTTCCACAGTCCAAACAACTCTTGCTTTCTTGACTGAAGAATGGTCGGCGAAGTCTTTGTCATCGTACTTATGTTCAGCATCTTTTCTTTTCTTACCTGGTGTCATGTCACTCCCACAAAGCATGTATCCATCATCAGATTGTTCAGACACATTTCTCATCATCAGCATCTCTTCAAGGCCTTCATGACTTTCAGTATCTCTCACCTCATGTATCTTTTTCCTGTAAACATGCTGCCATATGTTTCTTAGTTCCTTCATTCGAATTGGCTTCAGAAGATAATCACAAGCCCCGTGTTGGATACCTCTCATAACTCTGCTTGTTTCTCCATCAACAGACATCACTGCATAGAGTTCATAGAATGTGATTAGAAAACCAGTACCGGGTTTCAGCACATACATATAAAACTGAAAAAATATATATCGACAGACTAAAAATTTGCAACTGTAAACTGACTAATGACAGGAAGGTCCATCTCAAGCCCAACATGCTCCAAAAGCTTGAAACCATCCATGTCAGGCATGTTAACATCACTAATTACAATGTCAAACCCATCTTTTCTTTCCCGAAGCAGATCCAGAGCCTCTATAGCTAGTCCACATGTAGTAACTGAAACAACAACAATCGACAATCAACGAAAAAGAAAACTTCAAGGAATACAAATATTATAATATATATATATATATATATAGTGTATATATATAAAACTTCGGTTTGCTGAATATAGCCAGCATTATTTATTAAGTGTTGTCTAAAGCTACCACAATGTTTTTACAAGAAGAGCTTGGATGGAAAGTAACATGGACAGAAGACTGCTAACACCAGTCAAAATAGAATCAACAGCATTCAAGATCATGGATTTATATGAATTTATGTTTTCCAAATCAAGCAAGTCATGCCAAGTAGATGCATTTGATATCAGCTAAGAACTGTATCTGGTTTTCACTTAATAGAAAATAGACCTTTTCATCCTCAATTTTTTCTACCTTTTCTCTGCTATAGTGTCAAATGTTCAAAAATAGAGCATGAGCTGCCCAACATTCTATCATTTGCAGAAATTGTGCGGAAAGTATATAATTACAAAAATGTTATTCAAGTCGAGACATTTCAATCAATAAATCGTTGTGTCACCTTTGAACAAGGAGTCAAGGATGGTAAAAACATCATATAATGTATTAAAATGACATGTCTATATATATGTATATATCCAAGTTTTCCTTTATACTTCTCGTATCAATTTTAGTTGATATCTCTCTTGATTATCGACACTCATGACTATCAAATACTACCAAGATGTCTACACTTGCCAAATACTACTGTTCTTCTCTGTTTGGTTCTTAAATTTTTACAAGCGAAAGAAAAAGGATCCATGCTTTATAGTCTAATCATAAAAAGCATGTTGAAAAAGGAAGATGTAAGTGAATGTCAGGATCAAAATATCAAACCCCTTAATCTTCTGCATGCCATTGTCTAATCTTTTGTATGATGTTCAACTAATTTGACTTCTTTTAAACAACATACATCATTTGTGTCACAGACTGCTAGCTTTGTTATGTCTCTGTTGTCTATGAGTTATTCTTGCAGATATTCGTTAGGTAGGTGCAAAGTTGCTTAAATACATGCAATCAAGATGGACAAATAACCTGTACCAAATTGAAGATAAAAAAGGTAACACCAAACTCTAAATAAACCAATATCAGTATACCAATTGAATTAACTCCCAACCTAACAATGTATTCTACCTGGATCATGATCATGAATTTGGAACGGTGGGCAGGCAATCCTTATAGACCTTATAAAAAAAGCAAACTAATCACCATTGGTGATTTTGTATAGGCACATGGCTTCCTACAAATGTACTATACCCTTGAATCATTTTCTACACATCACTAGCAGTACTTCAGCACAATTCTTCTGTTTTGTTTATGCAGAAGTATTAGGTATGATGTAGAATTATCGAATCAGAAACAAAACCTGACTGACGAACAACTGGAACAGCACACCAAATTACCTCGGTTTATTCATCTATTGATACTTCACAACTAACAAAAGGATCTTACCTGAAAACAACTAAACCCATTAACGACTAATTTCTCTAATAACACCAATAATCTCAAATTAAGCTTACTATATACCCACGCCAATATTCACACATATATTTTATTGAAGTTATTAATCTGTCAAACTGGAGCTGTACTTATGCTTGATATACAAGGAAACACAACTACCTGTAATGAATCTACATAAACAAACAAACAAACAAACTGTCACGCAAATTAAAACGAATCAAGGAAAAAACAATCAGTGATGAAATATGAACCTTCATACGAGCACTTCTTAAGCATCTTCTCGAGTATTTTCAACCAAGTAGGATCATCATCGACGACAAGTACACGAAGTCCTGCCGGAAAAACATCCGCTCTCGGTGATGAAAATCCGTTTATTCCTTCCGTCATCGGAGAAGAGAAATCAGTCAATTAAGCACCAAAATACTCCGGCGAACAGCCGGTTGTGAGAAAATAGAGCTCCGATCGAGAGGCGGAGGGAGTTTGAGAGTCCGGAAAACGACTGAGGTTTGCAGTGTTATAAGAGAGGGAGAAGCCGAATATTTGGCGCCGGCAATAAGCTAGTAGTTACCAACGGTCCCCGGTGTTAAAATAAAGAATATTGCAGTTAGACCCATAAAGTTTTTGGACTTGTCCTTTTTGGACCCTATATATTTAAGAAACTACTTTCAACACCCTCCTCAACTTTGAATAAAGGGGTCAAGCTCAAGAAAAAAAACTACAAAATTTGAAAAACTAAAAAACATCATGGAAATCGTTCATTAAGTAACTTGTATGCAATTTGTCCGGTATGCACTTGTGCATAAAAACTAAGACACATCTACAATTACTTATATGCATATGCACATACCATCGAGATGAATAATTACCAAAGTGCTCCTTATGGGGTGTTTGGAATTGTTATAAAAATAACTTATTGACTTATTTTGATGTGGCACCGGTAATAAGCACTTTTGAATGTTTGGATAAACAACTTATACCAGTGTCAAACTGTTAAAATGAGTTTTTGAAGAAGTTAAACCATTCTAACTTATAATAAGTTGACAAAGACTTTTGTAGAAAAACATAAATTGTTTTAAATAAGCAATCCCAAACACCCCCTTAGTTTTTCATTTTTTAGGGTTTTCTCTTGAACCACCCTCTTGAATAGGGTATTCACTTGTTGCTTGGGTTTACAAATGCTCTGTAAGTTTTACAAAAGCATCTCCAACATTTATGATATTTTAGAAAATTTTGAGATTTGGGAAAAGTTTGTTTTAACAGTTATGTTGAACTCTCCTCTAAAAAAAAGGAGGGCGAATGAAGAAATCTTCAAATTTGAAAAAGAGAAAAAAAATATAGCATACATGTTGGAGATGCTCTAAATATAGTGTCTTTTTAGAGGTAAGATTTTGATTCAAATTTAACTGATTCCTTATTAGTAACTATTTATATAATAGGGAATGCTATATGCACATTTTAAAGTTAAAATCAAGTCAAATCATGCATTAGGAGGTGTAAAATGTGAGTTTCGATGCTGATGTGTATGAAAAGGAAATTACCAGATATGGACACATTTAGCAGTATATAAGTATGCATTTATGTTTTCTTTTATTAAAAGTGTACTAAAAAATTGTTAAAATATCCAAAAACGTCATATAAACTTATTACAACACCTCTAGATAAGACACTTTATTTTTGGTCTTATAAATTAAGTATATAAAGCAGTCTATTAGAACACTTAAGATTGTTGGTATTTAACAAATCCAATTTTGTATAATGGTATATTACAAAATAAATGCAGTATTTGACTTAATATATAGTATTTAATAGTCTTTGATGTGTAGCTCAGTTGGTAGAAGGTTAAAACAGTTTTGCCCAAGTACATGACATGTTATGGGTTTGATCCCACCCCCGTTTTCCAACCTCAACTGTTGAGTGAGACAAACATGACCCTCATTAAAGACGGGTTCTGTAAGAGATTGGTCGGGTTTAAAAAATGTAGTATTTAATAAAAATGATCAATTAATGACCAGACGCATAAGAGGTAGTCTTTAATGATGACAAAATAACTAGGATTAATTGATCAATATTAATAGGGAAATTGACCAAAACGATTATTTTATACATTATAACTTAACAAAATGATCACTTTTTAGAGTATTTTAACAAAATGACCATGCAAGTCTTTGACTTTTTGATGGCAATTTTGACCAGAAGGTAAAGAGGGGTGATTTGCATGGTCATTTTGTTAAAAAAAATCTGAAAAGTTATCATTTTGTTAAGATACAGTGCATAAAATGGTTATTTTGATTAAGTTTCCAAAATAAGGGGCTGTTTGGCAATTGTTGAATGGTTTGGTGCAGAATGACTAAGAAACTCTCATAATATAGTGTAAAATGAAACATAATTATTTGGTAATTGTGTATAATGAAATTAGGGCTCTTAATGGTTAAGGGAGATCTATGATACAAAATCACTCAGAGGGTTTTATAACCATTAAGAGCTATATTTTTTTTTTGTTAAACAAGATTCACCTCTTAACGATTCAGAGGTTGCCTCTTAATAAAACTACTAAGAGGTTACAAACAACTCCTAATGAGTTATTTTTTTTAAAGTATAATAAGTATTTTTTAAAAAACTTAAACTTACATCCAAAAGTTTGTAAGGATTCGTTGATACTACTGAATTAAAAGCTACAGGATATTATTTTATATGATAATTTTATAATGATTATTAATTAAAAAATATTTAAATTAAACCTTATTTAATTTCTTTATACATATGTTTAAAATGAAAATAAAAATTATATCTCTTAAGGTATTATTCAAATATTTATTATAGGACTACACATGGGTTGGAATGGACGGTTTAAGGTATTTGAACAACTTAATTCAATGTTTGCAGTTTGAAAAAATTTAATCCAACCCAACCTAAACAAAGTACAACCTAAACCCTACAGGTTGGATTGGTTGAGTTGAAACTTGAATATATCATTTTATAATTTAAATAGGCGATTTTGTTTAAACGATGTAAAATCAAAAGGAAATCATACAAATAAGACTAACGATTACATAAGAGATATTAACATATATTTACATGAGAGTTTGTACAAACGCTGATAATTACATATATTATTAAAGACTTGGGCGTCGTTTGTTTTATAAGAGGTGTCGAAGTCTGAAATCTTATTTCACTTCTGATTTATTGTTGAAGTCTGAAATTTGAATCAATAAGACTGTTTGTTTTTGTAAACTGATAAACGTCTCAATTTATTTAAATTGTCTATTTTACCCAATAAAAAATTATAGTGTTGAGTTTATAAATAAATTTATATAATTTCACATGTTTATTCATCATCATTACGAAATTTATATCTAAATCATATAATTAGCACTCATTTAAATGAAAATATGTCATGAACGGTATTTAACACATTTAAATTATATTAAAATACATCAAATGTGAGATGTGAGGATTGATTTGGTGATGATCGATTGAGAAAAATGATTGATTAATGGTAATCGATTAAGAAACATCGTTGTTGCAGGTTTGAAAACAATAAGAGGCAAACAAGAGATTGGTTTACCTCTTATCAGATATGAGAATAATAAGACATAAGTGTCTCTGAAAAATTGAAAAAAACAAACAGTCTAAATGGTCTTACCTCTTAACAAATCAGACATAAGAGACTGATAAGAGATCTTTTATAAAAAATAAACAAGGTCTTAACAATTACACTAAATTCATGGTACAGAAAAGACATTGGATTCATCAGATTAGTTCGGGTTCAAATGACCCTAATCTAATCTCAACTCAACATCTATGGTTTGAAGATTATACAGCTATATTAGGTATTGAGTGACTTCAGATCGGATTGGATCGGGTTATTTAAGGTTGGATTAACCGGGTTAATGAATACATTATAATTTGCATTTCGATTTTAATCCAGAAACAATATATTATAATTCAATAAATATATAGATCATGTTTGTTTGTTTTTAAAAGAAGCCTTATCAGCTTTTTATGTCTGATTCGTTAAGAGGTAAGGTCATTCAGACTGTTTGTTTTTTCAATTTTTCGAAGGTGCTTATGTCTTATTGTTTTATTATCTGGTAAGAGGTAAACCAATCTCTTATCTACCTCTTATTGTTCTTCAAATCCTCAACAAACGGCTTCTAGATCGGTTAACCTCAATCGATCATTATCAAATCAATCCTCACATTTCACAATTGGTGTATTTTAATAAGATTTAAATGTATTAAATACCGTTTATGACATATTTTCGTTTAAATGAATGCTAATTATATGACTTAGATGTAAATTTCGTAAAGATGATGAATATACAGTCTCATTGATTTAGATTTCAGACTTCAACACCACATTGTATAAATCAAAAGTGAAATAACATTTCAAATTTCAACACCTCCTAAAAAGCAAACGTCAACTTAATTTACGATAAAAATATTTATGTGACTAATAAAAGTTGATGAAAATGTGCATAAAAATTGTGGTGCACATAACCTTTTTAAATGTGTGAGTCACTTCTAACTTTTGTGTGTGTATATATATTATAAATATATTACAATTTGAATTAATTAAAATAGATAATATTTTAGCATCAAATGAGACCAAAACAAGTGTTCAATTAAAGTAAATTCCTAAAAGATACCCGATAATTTTATTTATAA
Source organism: Cynara cardunculus var. scolymus (assembly GCF_001531365.2). NCBI lineage: Eukaryota > Viridiplantae > Streptophyta > Magnoliopsida > Asterales > Asteraceae > Cynara > Cynara cardunculus. The sequence goes on from NC_037539.1 coordinate 683,535, forward strand.
ATATATATTCCAAATAAAATAATTATAAATAACAAAAAAATCTATATATATATATATTAAAGGAAAAACCAAGAGTATTAAGGTGACATCATGAGAATTGAGGTGTTGGTAAATTATGGTTGAGTTTGAGATATCCTACATTGGTGAAGAATTGAAAATTTTGAACAAAATAAAGTGTATAAGAAAGGTGGATTGGATGACTTTGTGTCAAATATGAGGTTTGTCTCATAGAGTTGTCTATATAAAAAAAATCAATATATCAATACAAAAGAAAACTAGAAAATAATAAGGTGGCATCATTAAAACCATATATTTTAAAATTCTTGCATTGTGGTTGGATTTTGGTATCCACATTGATTAAAAATTGATACGTCAATGAGAAAAATGAGTATATAAGATAAATATGAGTTCCCTTTGAAAATTAAAAGATTCATTTGGTTATATAAGCCATGTTTATCTTTAAATGTTTGGAGCAATTGTCTAAACTCACGTGATTTGATCATTTTGACTGAACTTCCAAACATATGCGGTTGACTCATTTTGGCCAACCTTTTTTTTGTGACAAAATTAATTGTTGGTCCCAAAAGGGTCTACAAGAATACTAAACAGGTTGTAGAAGGGGGGGGGG
>NC_037539.1:684262-686152 GCF_001531365.2 Cynara cardunculus var. scolymus
TATATATATATATATATATATATATATATATATATATATATATATATATATATATCAAACTTCACCATTTATAGATACTCTTGTACACATAATCCCATCAAGTGGTTAAAATCCCATTTTTATCAACAAGGCTCAAATGTATGAACCTTGTAGGTCTGAGTTCCAAAATCATCAAGACTTTGAAATAATCATTTTCTAAAGGTTTAAAACCATTCCCTACACTTGTTTCATTAAAATATACAAAATCCCCAAAATCCTAACTTTGACCTAGATGACCCAAAATCAACCAAATGCGAACTACTTAAAATGGAAACTTAAAGGAAGTAAAATACATCATTAAACATGTATATGGTTTTATAAAAGTAAATTATGAACTCACGATACCAGGTTTTGATGAAAACCTAGAAAATCAAAAAAGCTTTAGGGAAGGAGATTAACACACTTGGATCTTAAAGACTAGACTTGAATCCTTAACCTAGATGAGGTTTAAATGCTCTTGGGTTGGTTGGAAATTAGGAGTAAATGCTTCAAAAACCTATTCATTGAATAGGAAGGAAAAAATCTGGGAGAAAAGAGTTTAGTAAGAAAATGAGAGTGAAAACCCAAAAATCAGCTCTTAAAACGTTGACCAATGGTGTTAACTAGTTTTGCTATTAGTTAAACTAGCGAACAAACTAGCCTGACCACTTTGAAGAAATCTACCAGTGGTATTTGCTACTTTCACTGCTAGTTAAACTAGCTCTGAAACTAGCCCGAGGACTTTAAATGAAATCAAAGAGTGGTGTTTGCTAGTTTCACTGCTAGTTAAACTAGCGAACAAACTAGCTTGGCTTACTTTTCTATTCTTATTAGTTTATTTCCATGAGTTTTGAAGCGCCAACACTAAAATGCCCAAAAACATTCAAAGGAACTTAACTTAAACACTAAAGAACTACATTCACAGATAAACTCGAAAAAAAAAAAAGATAGTAACGAAAATTCCGGGTGTTACATTAAAACCTAGGGGGATGCAGAGGAAATATCATATTTACCTTATTCAAATCCAACCATTGCCAAATGTCCTTGTGGCCATGGAAGTTCAAGACCGATGACTCCATGCCATTCCTAATCACTCGGGGAATTAGTTGGTGACGTGAGTAGGTCTGGATACCTACGATTACAAAAAAGGGAAATTTATAAAAATAACCATTTTATACAATCTTTTGCCACAAAATAACTGGGTTTTAGAGGTTTTGCGTATTTGACCACCCAGATCTACCCTAAGGGTGATCCGTACATATATGGGGCGATCCATACATGTTGGGGCGATCCCCAATAGTATTATTTGCCACAAAAAAAAATTAAATTTTTTTTAGAATTCTATTGGGGATCGCCCCCAACATGTACGGATCACCCTTAGGGTAGATCTGGGTGGTCAAATACGCAAAACCTCTAAAACCCAGTTATTTTGTGGCAAAAGATTGTATAAAATGGTTATTTTTATAAATTTCCCTTCAAAAAAAGGGTTCGTTGTTTTCATCTAAATGATCGACAAAATAAAAAAACTCATCTAAGGACTTCAGGGTGGTCCCACAGATCTCATGAAAAACATATGGCCTCATATGATCCAAAATCAAGGGAGAACATGATAACACATTCTGATCCTCTGTTTAATTTAATCAACGAGTAAGATTGACACTGACAATAAGACAAAAATTCATAATTTTTTTATTTAGTGGATAAATTTGAGAGATAATTTTGTCAAATTTAAATCATTTCCAAAATTGATTTAATAAAAGTAAATTAGAACCGTACTCGCGCAATGCAACGAGATACATCGTGATTTTAATATTTCATTTCATTATTTATCTCAGTCGATGTTATAATATGGCTTTATGTGATTTTGAGAAA
>NC_037539.1:690217-697552 GCF_001531365.2 Cynara cardunculus var. scolymus
TATATTTTAGATTTTTTATATTTAAAATGAGATGTTTATCCTGTATTTGATTGTGTTTATCTGCAGTTAGTTACACGAATTCAGATATGGAGATTTAATAAGTTGTACCTACGCACAATTTACTTGTAATATTGAGTTTTAAGTAATATGCATTAATAAACAATACTTTACGCATAAAAAGTGGTTTTAAAAAGTTTTTGTCAAATTATTTATAATATAGAATATTTTTTATATATAATTTATTTAAGTTTAATAATAAAACCATTTATTTTTGGTTTAATATTATAAATTTATAAAGATAATAATTAAGTATTTTGTTAGAATTTAATGATTATACTAATTATATTTTAGATTTTTATATTTAAAATTAGATGTTTATCCTGTATTTGATTGTATTTATCTGCAGTTAGTTACACGAATTCAAATATGGGATGAAATCGGATAGGGATGAAATTGTTTAGGGATAAACGAATTTAAGAATTTTAAGAGTTTTTAATAGTTTTAGCTAAATTATAATATAGATTAAGCTTTTTGATTTACCATTTTCAAATTTATAGTGAAGATGACATTTATGAGTTTCACCGCATGGTTGCGTGCCAAAGTTAACTTTGAAAACACTTTCTTATAAAATTTAATGCTAAAAGTGACTGTTTTTATCCTCATAATTATAAAAACAACTTTTAATAAATTCTAATTTACTTTAAACAATTTAGGGGTTGTTTATCAAACGCTTATCCAGATAAACGTTTATCGGCAAAATTTAATATTATCATTTACTTATTGAATAAGATTTAGTTCACCAAAACGTTATTGTGTGCAACTATTTACCTGGTAAACGATAACCGTGCTAAGAGTCGTTGTCCTTACTTATTGCGTAAGACTCTAAATCCTTGTCTTATCTCTTACGGAATAAAATTCTTGATCCTTGCTATATTCATCAATAATCTTCTAGTATGCATTATACAAAGAAAATATTGGTTGCGTGCCAAAGTTAACTTTGAAAACACTTTCTTATAAAATTTAATGCTAAAAGTGACTGTTTTTATCCTCATAATTATAAAAAACAACTTTTAATAAATTCTAATTTACTTTAAATAATTTAGGGGCTGTTTATCAAACGTTTATCCAGATAAATGTTTATCGGCAAAACTTAATATTATCATTTACTTATTGGGTAAGATTTAGTTCACAAAACGGTATTGTGTGCAACTATTTACCCGGTAAACGGTAACCATGTTAAGAGTCGTTGTCCTCACTTATTGTGTAAGACTCTAGGTCCTTGTCTTCTTTCTTACAGAGTAAAATTCTTGGTCCTTGTTATATTCATCAATAACATTCTAGTATGCATTATACAAAGAAAATATTGGTTGCGTGCCAAAGTTAACTTTGAAAACACTTTCTTATAATATTTAATGCTAAAAGTGACTGTTTTTATCCTCATAATTGTAAAAACAACTTTTAATAAATTCTAATTTACTTTAAACAATTTAGGGGATGTTTATCAAACGTTTATCCAAATAAATGTTTATCGGTAAAATTTAATATTATCATTTACTTATTGGGTAAGATTTAGTTCACCAAAACAATATTATTTGCAACTATTTACCCGGTAAATGGTAACTGTGCTAAGAGTCGTTGTCCTCACTTATTGTGTAAGACTCTAGGTCCTTGTCTTCTCTCTTACGGAGTAAAATTCTTGTACCTAGCTATATTCATCAATAAAGTAATGTAACTTGATAAACACTTATCGGATAAGTGTTTGGTAAACTTCTTGGTCCTTACTATTTATCAGTTATATATTTTCTTTGTATAATGCATACTAGAAGGTTTATTTACCGATTTTTTTCATTAAAAGTAAGCATAAAAATTTACTCCCTTTATCTCAAAATACAAGTTCACCATGAAAATAACACAATTTTAAGAGTAGATAATAATTACCCTTTCAAATGAGCAAATTGCATGAAAAAAGAAACGTTCTTTAACTTGATTTTTATTTTGGGTAACGTATTTTCAAAACTTTTATTTTTGGTATCTAAGATTAAAGTTTTAAACATTTAAGTATCCAGAGAGCCAGTTGAAGCATTAACCGGTTACCATGCTGATGTGGTATCCGGTTAATGCTTCAGCAAATAATACTAAGTTGGATACCACATCACTCGTCACATCAGCATGGTAACCGGTTAATGCTTCAACCGGTTACCCGTGTACTTAAATGTTTAAAACTTTACATCTTAGATAACAAAATGAAAGTTTTGAAAGTACGTTACCAAAAATAGGAATCAAGTTAAAGTATGTTATATTTTCATACAATTTGCCCTTTTTAAATAACCAAATGACACTTTTACCCTTGATAATAAAGAGATAGATTTTTTATCTCATAATTAGGAGTATAATCGGAAAGTAGAAACTTACTTTTAAAAAATTACACTTTTTTTAAAACAAACTAAAATAAAAATATGAACACTTAATTTCATACGAAAGTAACAGTAATAAAGCAAATCTAATTAATGAGAATGTGAATTAATAGGAAATAGTACACCGTAGTTGTTCAACTCTTACATGACATGTTTATTATTATTTAGAAAATAATTTGTTGAGTCATAAATATATAATTAATGCTACCTTATTATTGGGTTTATGTATTAATTACCTATATACTCTATTTTTATTGGTTTCTTTAAATAACTTTAATGCAACCCATAATAATTTATTATTGTTTAAAAATAAAATACGGTGTATTTTATAAAGTCTACATATATCTTAAACATATATACATATAACAACAGACTTGGAAACATGTGAGACAAAACTGTTTTCATGAGACAACATTTTTACACTTAAAAATTTCACAACTAAACACTATGAAGATAACCTTCACAGTGTTTTTGCTACGAAGGTTTGACTTCTTTTTTTTTTACTTTCACAACCTTTTGTTGTAAAGTTTTAAGTATAAAAATGTTGTCTCACGTGAACCCAACTCTATAACAACATTCTAAAAAAGGCTTTAAATATAATATACATAATGCTAGGAGATCTATTTTTGAAAGAGTATACAAGAGAAAAAGGTGACAAAGATGCCCTTTTATGACATGTAAATGCTTTTTCCACTTGAAAAAATGTTGAAGAATCGGTTTAATAAGTTGAGGAATGAAAATGAAAATTATCAATAATGTCTGGTTTAATACAATGAAATACGTTTTTCCCTTCTTCCCACGAGTGCCTCTCTGTCTTTATTGTTTTCCCTTTTCTGAGCAGACATGAGCTTAATGTATTTTTTTAACAATTTTTTCTATCCCATAGATATTACAGTGAATAATGACGACCGCAAAAAACAATGTTAGCCATAACCACCAGCAAAATAAGCAAATATCGAAATCCAAAACAAAATGTCAAAATCATCCGTCTAATAGAATATAATTCAATGTGAAACCGAAGCAAAACATGAATTTAGGGTTCAAACCCTAAATTTTGAACCAAAAATCGAAAGTCAAACCCAAAAAAACCTCACATAGAAATAAAATCGTAATCCCAAACCAGCATATCTTATAGAAATTGGCATTGAACTCGCAAGAATAATGGAAGAAAACTTGTGTGCTTGTATACAAGTGTGTGTATATATATAATGGGTTTGATCATTTGAGAACCCAATAAATTATGATAACCTTGAAAACTGGTGCATCTTATGCTATCTTTCATGTGATTTTTTTCCATCTATGACTTAGATTTAATGTTTATTTAACATACATTTGTTTCACAATGTGTTTCTTTCATATGTATTTGTTTCACAATGTAAAAAAAATTTATTTGTATTTTTTGTTTCACAAACACATAAAAAATGTTCAGATTGTGAGACGAATGTATGTAAAACAAACACATTGTAAAACAAATATATGTTAATCAATACACCAAATCCAAGTCATAGATGGAAAAAGATCACATGAAATAACACATGATGCACCAGTTCTCAAGGTTATCACAAATTTCATAGGTTCTTAAAAAAACGCCTCTTATACATAATAATGATAATTATTTATTGGTATCAACCAAAATTCAATACAGTCAACATTCCAATTTCTATTCCCCAACTTTCTCATTCTTACTTTCATTTCATAAAAAGAATCAAAGGATCCTTCACATACACTTATATGGATCCCTGTCTTTTTAGATAACTGTTGGGTATTTGAACCAACTTACGCACACTGTCTAATCTTTCAGACAACTGCAAACAATCTGAAGTTTTTTTTTTTGATGGATATAATATATAAATACGACAAATGCAACAAATAAACTCACACACCCTCCTCACCGTTGGTGAGGCTTTGAACCCTTGACCTCCTAGGAGGCCAATGATTACAATACTGCTAAGGCAAAGACCCTTTGGTAAAACGATCTGAAGTTCATTGTATGAGCTTTCAAAAGTTGTATATTTGGAATCTATGCAAAACCATCATCATGTTCATGTAAAAGTTGCAAATATATGTTTTAATTATTAGCTAAAAAAATGGAGAAAAAGATAAGGTTGAGAGGCCCACAAGAGCCAAAGATGAGCTTTTTAGGGCACATGAATGTGTCCTCTAAAATCTTGCAAGTAGTCAAGAAAATGAAATTTACAGGTCAAAAGCTTCCTTAGAAACATGAAGAGTGTCTCTAAGGCCATCATGAATGAGATTGAGAACAAATAAACATAACACAAAACCAAATGATGGTTGATTCCGAGTCGACATAAAACAACACATTTTGTACAGTAAACGGTTTTACGAAATAAACTAAAGGTGGGTTTTTCGTTTTGAAAAAAAAAACGTACCATACAAATTTGCTCCATGGATTCGTGTCAACTTTGAATAAGATCTTGATTCCAGCGACGGTTTCATCAGTCGGGGGGACCTGAGAGGCGGTGGTTTACCCTGCGGCAGATGTCAGCAGTTCCCCACTTTCTAATGCAATAGAATTGAGAACTCAAAGTACATTTCAAATAATATCAGATATCATGTCAAAAGAATATGTAAGAGAAACATTTTACATATTCTTGACTCCAGGTCATTCGTGGTGATCTGAAGGATTAGTCAATGCACATAAATTGATAATGGAAACCCACTGTTATCTTAAAAAAAAAATATGTATCAAGTAATGCATTTATCATGTTGCATCAAGAAAATATTCCCCTTTAAATTTGTTGGTAAAATTTGTAATTTTAATAACCAATCAAAAAGAATTTATAAAGTTGAAGAACAAGTTATCAATACTTTAGAATAAGATACAAAAGTGAAGGTGCTAAATGCATCACACTTTTGAATGAAATGGTACCAGAATCGATTTTTGTACTATTAAGATGTGGACAAACATATTACCATGAGTCTTTGACTGGGGTTCATTGTGGACGTAAATAATTGGTAAGATAAGTATTTGGATGTTATGATTTTGAAATTAAAAAAGAAAAAGAAAAAAAGACAATGACGTTGGTTGGATAAACATTTGTAGGCGGAAAGTGTAGAAATAAAAGCTACAAAATTCATACCTTAAACCAATATATAATATTAATTATAATTATAATTATAAAACGTGATATGATTGTAAAGGTGAAGAAGGGATTCCCATTAGACATGTACATGAAAAGAAGAGAATTCGAATGTTTTGAATACGATGGACACCAAATCTTTCAAAACCCATTTCACCAAAACAAACCACTTTTCCTTCCCATAAAGTACAAAAATCATATATATATATATATATATATATATATATATATATATATATATATATATATATATAGGCGGATCCAGCCTTTAAGCATTGGGGGAAAAGTCCACAGTCAAAAACCAAAAACTTTTGTTGACCAACTTAAATTTTCTATTTTCACAATCTTCCCCCTGGTTCCATATGACCATATGCTTCCCTCCCCCAAGTCCCATCCAATGTGCCCCCATCCCATTAATTTCTTAGATCCGCCACTGTGTGTGTATGTGTGTTTAATTGCATATATATATATATATATATATATATAKAKAKAGAGAGAGAGAGAGAGAGAGAGAGAGAGAGAGAGAGAGAGAGATAAGCGATCAAATGAAAACACTCCAACTTGTAAAAACCGTAAAAACTACTCTCATCCGTCGATTTCATTGTTTGATCTTATGAAATTGTTTCGTATAATACTTTTTTGATGAAAATGTTTCATATGTGGTTATGAAATTGTTTCATATACTACTTAATGAAATTTTAATGAAACTGTTTCATGTATTTTTTTAAAATTAAAATAATGAATATGATAATATCCATGATTAACATCCTCCACAATAAAAATGATTAATCAATCTCTCATAATTACAAAAAAATGAACAAAATGAAAAATTATGATTGGTGGAATGAGGTTTTTACTGTTTTTACAAATTGAGTGATTTTCATTTGATCGCTCCTATATATATATGTATATATATGTATATATATGTATATATATATATATATATATGGTTGGGTTCACATGAGACCAGCATGTTTTCGTGAGACCCGTGAGACCACTTTTTTTACACCTGAAACTTCACAACAAAATGTTATGAAGGTAAGAAAAAACGAACCTACACAGCAAAAACATTGTGAAGGTTACGAAAACAGGCTGGTCTCACGTGATCAAAAGTGTGTGTATATATATATATATACATATATAATTGGGGGTATCGTGTAAAGGAGATTAATGAAAAAGGGGTAAAGTTTGAGACCATCAATGGCAATGTTAAGCAATGATGATGTCGAAATTTCTTTTAAATAAATTACCATTTAAAAAGGTGAAAACCAACACTTTTGAACTTAGAAATATGTTTCCAATAGTTTATGGTTTCATATGCAATGATTATTTGTTGGTGATTTGCATCAAACGACTCAAATGGTATCAAAACTGTAAAAGTTCTAACTTTTTATTAAAAGATACAGAAATCACGGTTAAGCTTTTGTGACTTGAGATATATCTGCTCATTTACTATGCAATATTCAAGTTAGATTAAACTCAAAACCTATGAGGTTATTTTGAGATAATAGATCATTTACTATGCAATACTTAAAGTTAAATTGAACTCAAAACTTCTTAGGTTACAACTATCTGGTATAAGATTTAAACAATAACTACTCAATTCGTACAGTAATTGATAAATGTATAAATTTATCTAATCACACACACACACACACACACACACACACACACACACACATATATATATATAGGGGTTTAATCAAATGAGAACTGAATTATTTGTGGTAACTGTGAGAACCAATCTCAACCACATATTATAATAATCAATGGGTAAGATTAAAAAGAATCTTAATTAATGTATTTCTATAAATAAATTA
>NC_037539.1:700107-737616 GCF_001531365.2 Cynara cardunculus var. scolymus
TTAGTGTTCTTCATTTCCTTTCAAGAACTCTTTGTGTTGTTCTTGAAAGTTCTTCTCGTTGTAAGATTGTTTAGGTTAGGTTTTCCTTTCCTATCTTCCGCAACAATCTTTTGTATTTCTGTGTGTATTAGTTCTTGATATAAATCAATAAGAATTAAAAAGTTGAAAAAAGTTTGTGTAATTGTATTCAACCCCCCCTTCTACAATTACTTTCTGTTTATTGTCATCCCCTTCGGGACTAACATACATATATGTATATATACATATACAGACTTGGGATCATGTGAGACCAACCTGTTTTCGTGAGATCCATGAGACCATCTTTTTACACTTGAAACTTCACAGCAAAATGTTGTGAAGGTGACTTTTTTTAACATTCACAGTGTTTTTGCTGTAAAGTTTCAAGTGTAAAAATATGGTCTCACGAAAACATGTTGGTCTCACATGAACCCAACCCTACATATACATATATATATGTATATATATATATATATATATGTGTGTGTGTATATGTATATATGGAGGCATGAGCACTCATGGATCATGGCCAAGTGAGTTAGACCGGTATAAGAATACTTCTCTCCCCCACTTTGGCATGCTTAGAGAATAATCTCTCAAGGGCCATGGACATTGCATATTCATCATGATGTCCCTCATGTCAACTACACCATTTCAACATAACTTATTGCTTCACATTGCTTCTTTGGGAGACCCCTACAATTCTAAATATAATTCATATGACAATTATTTTCATTTCAATGTCTTTTTCTTTGTTATAAAAATACGATTTTGTTTATGTGAGCACTAGTTTTATTATTTCATCTTTCTTGTATATATCATTCTCGATGAACTAGCATCGAAAGTCATTAGGGGTAACTCACTAGATGTTGTAACGAGGGGCAGATCCAGCCTTTAAGCACTGGGAGAAAAGCCCATAGTCAAACACCAAAAACCTTTGTTGACTAACTTAAATTTTCTATTTTCACCCTCGTTTTACATGGATTCCCTCCAGTCCCATATGACCATATGCTTCCCTCCCCCAAGTCCCATCCAACGTGCCGCCACCCCATTAATTTTCCAGATCTGCCATTGGTTGTAACGATTACCATCCTGGATAGTTTATAGCGATCAACATATTAGCACTTAACTAAAAGAGAGATGATTATGATAAATACTAGCACTGAACTAAAATGACTAATAAAACAATCAACATATTGTTGTGAAGAAGAAATGAAAAGGATAAGGTGGTCAAATTGGCCTTTTGATTCTTGATTCCCTTGTGAAAGAAAGGTAAGGTTCCATTAGGTTGAACAAATAGGAGAGAAAGTGGGCACTAGGAATTGACCATAGAGATGTGCTTTTGAGTGGAGGTAGTGGTTGTGGAATTCACCTTTCTCCCATATTCTCATCTTTATGTAAAAGGATTTGTAAGTGTTAATCCTTGAGTTGGTCTATTTTGTCAATTTTAAGAACATTATAGGAGAAGCAAATCAGGTATATAAAGATCCGTTAGGTGATTTACTTAAGAGCATAATGTCAACAAGGAATTATAACTTCCACAGTAGTGTTGTCATGCTCGAATCGTTGTTTATTTATGTAATTATTTTATCTTAGAACCAATTGTCTTTGTCTTGGTCTTGAAGGTCACTTTCTCATATATTTTTTTGGAAATGGGTGTTCCCAGACTTTGCCCAGACTAATCCCATGACAATTATGATTATAGGTTTTGCCCATAACCCCGAGATAAATCTTCTAGTGGCCACAAACATGAGACAAAGTTGTTTTTGTGAGACACGTGAGATAAATTTTTTACACTTGAAACTTTACAGCAAAATGCTGTAAAGGTAAAAAAAAAGTTGAATCTTCACAGTAAAAACGTTGTGAAAGTTATCTTCACAGAGTTTTGCTATGAAGTTTCAAGTGTAAAAAATTTGTCTCACGAAAACAATCTTGTCTTACATGATCCCAAATCTATATATACCCATTATGTGCATGATTGCTAGTTTTAGAGGACTTCAAGTTACACCTGAAAGGATACAACTTTTTTTTTTTATCGTTTTATATATTGATATATCTTTACTAGTTTACGGTGGACCTCTATCTTATAAGTGGGTTGACTTTGAGCTTTATCAATATTCTCATTTTCACATGTGGGTTTTCTTATTGTCTTAACCATTATAAAAAGAGTTAAATACAGATTATATCAGTAATATTGTAAAGTCAATTATTATTTTAGACAACATACAATTTTTTCGTTCATTTATGGAGTATTTTTTTTTATTTCAATAAAGGTATGTTATGATGCTATTTTGTGTAAAGTTTGAACACTTTGTCTGAATGCTAAAACTAAGTTTGATACTTTTGGACAAAAAGTTGATTATCAGTAATTCCAGCCAATCTTACAAGAAACCCATTTAAAGGATACCAATGTGAGGGGATATTTTTAGCCCCACTCAGAGGTTGAGGCTAGTAGGGAGTTAGGATCGAACTCAGAACCTGTTTTGTATTTGAGCAAAGTCACCTCACCTTTTTACCAACTGAGGTGCTCGTCAAAGGTACTAAAATTTGATACTATTTGGTCACAAAAGTATATTTATATAAGAATAAAAGTTGACTTAAAATACTTTCTAAAATGTACGTGTTAACCTCTATGCTTTGGCCCAATTGCAAATAAGTTTTTTTTTTACAATTCATATCGGTTTGAGATGTGTTTATTTGAAATAAATATTACTTTTGGAAAATACATTTCAACAAACATAAAGTTTTAAAAAAATATTTATTATTTTTAAGTATAAAAAACATTTGATTATCACACAAATATCTGAAATGCAAAAAAATTGTACAACCCAATAACAACAACCAATATTCGGAATCGGATCACACATATACCCAATAAACAATCATTCAACCCAACCCAACATATAAAATTAGAGTAAGAATGAAGATTTTGAGGATTTTTACTCCAACAGATTTTTTAAAATATTTTTCAAAATAGAGAAAATAGAAGAGAATTCTCCAAAAATAATTACTTAGAAAAAAGAAATGATTTTTTATTCTTCCTACCAATGGAATTCATGAAATTAAGTATTTAGGAGAGAGAAATAATATTTTATGAGTTGTATTGAATATTTTAATAATATAAATAACATGATAATCTTCAAAATGGAGAAGCAATTGGAGGTGAAACTAAAATTTTCCTAAAATTTTTGACCGTTAGTTATCCATTTTGTAAAATTTGTTTGAAATGCTCTCATAAGTTACGACCAAATAACCATTGTACCTCTTGTCTTTAGAGTATCTCCAACACGTTCTCCAAAATGGAGAAGTAAAAAGTCAAAAAAATCTCCAATTTTTTTAATCTTCATCTCCAATATTAGAATATCAAATACAACTCATAAAATATTCTCTCTCTTCTAAACATTTAATTTTAAGCAACCCCATAAGTAATCATTTTTGAAAAAATCTCCAAATTTAAAAAATTTAATCCTCTCGCTCATACTTTCTTATTTTATGCCGCTTGACTTGAGTCAGATGATCATCGTAACTCTCCGGTCTTCTCTGAGAAACAGAAAACATAAACTCATATACTTGTTATCTCAGCCACCTTGCATCAAGCCGCAACTAAAAATGCACAAAAAGCCCGATCAAGCTAAGTCTTTTTTCAAAAGCCCAGAAAACGTGGTCTGAAAAAGCTTAAGCGAGCTAATCTTCAGACCCAAAATCCGGGTCCTTTCATAATTCATATTGCTTACTAAAAACGGGCTTGAAAGACCCAGGCCCATAAGCAAAGCATTCTAGGCAGCCCCCACAAGTGGACGTATATAATATTATATCAAGTTCTTGTTACAACAAATTTAATCATAGAAATAAATTGTATGCTATAAAGACTCCACATGCCTCCTCGATGATTACACGAAGATCACATCTGTGGTCTCGTTTGGACGACATAGATTTTTCCATCCCTTACAACACCTTCAATGTCTTGAGGAGTTCCATATAACTTTTCGATAGAATCTCCTGCACGGGCAATGCTCGAGAGGATCGACTTCTGGAAGTTAACATCAACGAGCAACGGGTCGGACGTATAATCAAGAACCACCTTCTCTTCTTCATCCATAGGCACACTGCAAATTAAAATAGGGGTCCATTGGCATTACAAGATTTTTGAGTTGTCTTCTTTTTTGGGTAACCATGGGTTTTGAGACCCGACACTTCGAGATAATAGTTAGGAAAATCTTCTATGGCTGTGAGGAGACTCGAACTTGCAACCTAAGGGAAGGACTGATTGAACTGGCCTCAGGGAGTTGTCAATTTATACCATATCTTACAAGCAGGGGCAGACCTATGTGCGTACGAGCAGAGGAAGACCTATTGTATGTACAAGCGGACCCGCTCAACTTATTTTCGGAAGAATTTTTTTAAGGCATGAAAGATGCACCGGTTAAATTTTGAGGGGTGCTTCGGGTACTAGAAAATATAACAAATATCAACCAAAAAATCGAAAAAGGTACCTCGAAATGAACCAAAAAATTGAAAGTCTCTAGAAATCACCAAGAAACTTAAAAATCTCTCAAAATCAACCAAAAAACATTAAAATCTCCCTTGAAACGGTGGAATGCGGCTAAAAATACATCAAACGACTTTACGGGCCTTTGATGTAACTTAAAGGTGCAATACACCCGCTCAATAAAAACCCGAGTCTACCACTACTTACAAGGCATTTTGATCAGGTGTAAGCGACGGCTAGTACAACATGTAAAAAGCTGGATTTTAATGTTAGTGGAAAATGTGTGTATACGTGTGTGTCTGTGTATATATATATATATAGAGAGAGAGAGTCAGACTGAACCTTAACCAAATAAGAGGTTAACAAAAACTAATCACATGTAATTTTACACTAAAATACATGTGATTCATACGACTTTAGCCGCGAGCTGATGTAGCCGGCCACGTCGTCCGCATACCCTTGCGGTGACCATTAGTGTAAAATCAAATGTGATTTAGCACATGATTTGGCTGTTTTCGTATTCTCATATTTGGTTAATGTTCTCGTTTGAACCCCTTCTCTCTCTATATATCTACACTGATAGAAGAAAATTTCATATTAGTTTACCTATCATAAAGTCCTGCACCAGCATAGCCTTCTAAATCTTCACCATTGGAGTCGGAACGGAAGATAATGGATCTCCTTATGAAAAGGCCAATGGGTTTGCTAGGGTAACCAAGAACCTGAAAATTTTCGCATGGTTCAGGTGAAACAAAGATCTTTGCAAATATGAGAATATTAGAAATTTAGAATGTAGCTTTGTATGGTTATTTCAGAAACAACAAACACATAAACCAACAGTTATGACGATGAACTTGTGTATCGTAACAATAAATAGATTAAATACATCGAACTGCATACCTTTGGGGAGTCTAGATTGTCTTTCTTGGAAATAAAGCTCAAAGCACGACCTGGATATGCTCCTACCAAAGTCTCTCCAAGGCCCTTTACCAGCTGCAGCAAGGGAGCAGTTATAGAGCGACACAAATATATTTTATATATGGCATCTCATCCAATTGGAAAAAATAATATACGAGTATACATATATATTGGGTAAGGGGAAAACCGCAAAAAGTGAAAAACTAAAGTACACCCTAATAACCCTTCATAATCATGTGCATACAAGTAATTTATAAGTAAACTTTCCTGTATTCACATGTGCATAAAGACAGGAAACATCTTTAATTGCTTGTATACCGTACAAATGAACGATTATTAGGGTGTTCCTTATTTTTTCATTTTTCGGGTATACCTCTGAACCTCCCCCCCCCCCTCTCTCTCTCTCTCTCTATATATATATATATATATATATATAAAGAGAGAGAGCAAACTGCATGTATGAATTCAGCAAAGAAGTAAAATTGAATAACCTCCGCATATATCTCTGTGGAGTCTCCTGATGATGGATTCGTGGTATGAATAACAAATGCATAATCGGCACTTATTATTTCCTGGACAAGGACAGCCATGCATAGGAAGTCATGGTCTAGTTTAACTTTTTTTGTGCTGAAGTATGCTCTCTCGTTCCATTTTGATGCCCAAACCTGGAAAAAGAAAAGGAAACACATTCATTCTCTTTTTTGGGTGACTCTGAATATCTGGACCAACTTTTGCCACACACCGACTAGTTCCTGGGCGACCATGAATGGTCGAGAGTCATCCCCGGAATGTAGCCCATTAGTTAAAAACATTCTTTCGGAAAAATTAAAAAGGCACGACTTGTGCAGGGTCTAACAACCACAATCCCCTAAATAACCTCAAGAAATGGAGAGGGTTTCACCATATCTTTCCTTTGTGAGCCTAAGTTCCTTCTTATTTCTTCATGCAAGACCAGCAAAGTGATTTTGGCATCTCTTATGCAATCCGTTAAAGGTAAATTTCCTTTCTGGAAACAAATCAGTGAAAAAATATCTATGACCAATTATTTTTACAATAGGACTTACAGCTTATACGGCCAACTATACATGACTGTTTGGTAGTGGCTTAACAATATAGGAAGTGACTTATTCAGTAAGCTTCTAGGGGAGAGCTTTACGTAGAAAGCCAAGTTTTTTCGAAACCTGCCCCTCTCAATTAAGAAACATGCTCTTCCATCTATGCAAAAACCCTTTCAAACAAAAACTTTCCCGATTTATACGCATAGATTAATCCACGCAGACAATATTATCCGTATAGGACTTGACAAAAAACCAACCAAACATCCCCTTAGTTGGTATAGGAAAAGTCTTGTGCTATCCACAAGTAGAGAACATGCTAAATTTTCCAGTGAGGGAAGTGTTTCTAACCTTCTTTATAGCCATCCATGCTTGTTCCCATCTTTGTTCACCTTCGTCACCAGGCCATGGCATGCCAGAGCTTTGCATTGTGCTTTTCAGTTCTTGTACCTGAAGCAACACTTGCCGTTGTCATTTTTTTACAATTTGAATCCGTGATTGAATAACTAGTCATTTATATTCATTAGGATAACCAATCACACACACAGTAATAACTGTAGGAAAGGATTAGTCGAAGACACAATATTTACATGGTTCAACTATTTTGCCCATATATATGGTTGATAGGACTTCTATTATATATAATTTGTGAATTCAATGGTACATGAAATAAAATGCAGTGTGGTTCCTTTTATAGTAGGAATCCTAACAGAAATAGGTAAGACAGGAAATCTGTCCTAACTCACGCTCCATATCTAACAATATGGTGATTAATTGATTTATTCACTTGTGCATTCGCTCTTTCATACCTTCAAATGATGTTGGTTCCTAGCCTATATAAAGAAGTGATATGTAAAATGGCCTGAAGGCTGATATAAAACTTGTCAGGCTCTTGAAGATATTAATTCAAAGATTAGCAGTGGATCTAGCAGAATGATCGATATGCTGCCAACTGGGAGAAATGCTAAATCTGAACCCCCACAGACAGTTGGTTTTGCGTCTGCTACCCCTGAATGTACAATCTCACAAGATATACTTATGAGCGAATTCCCCCATCTATTGTCTTCTTCCAATCTGCCTTAACAATCAAAACATTTCCAATTTATATAACATGAACAAACATCCCTGTTACTCAAAGAACAAGAAATATTACCAGCTGGGGTGGTGCAGCAAGATCTAAAACCGTCTTGCGGATCTCCCCAAGGACGTCAGATCCTCCGTCTCCTAGTTGTTTGTTCAGAATTTCCAGTTTTTCTGACACTCCCTGCTTAATCATAGTAATGTTACAAAATCTTTTGACATTTAAAAGTAACATACAAATGGAAGCTAAATCACAATAATTAAAAAAGAAAATGGAACGCAACAGAAAGGAAAGAAGAAAAGGATGAAACATATAAGTTGAGACAAAGTAATGGAAGTCTGGTAAAAAGGAATTCAACCGAGGCTTTTCATAGTTCTAGGGCAGTAGCCAAAGAGAAGCTACCAAGTGTCAAACTTTTAGGTGTTCAGGGCAACCAGCATCAAGGGAGACTTCATAGTTCAAAAATGAAATTCTGTTTCTCGCAAAAGCCAGCGTGACATCTTGAAATAATTTTTTTTTAATTTACAGACTGAGACCCAAGAATAACATAGGTGCAAGTAACGCCATTTGCCACACCGTACTCTCTGATCAGCAAAATAGAAAATCTACACGATAAAATTTCTTGTGTTCCAGAAAACAGTCCCTTTTCGTGTACAATGGCACAGTGTAAAAAAGTTTACCCTCAGAGACAGCACCACTAATCTTTACGAAATTCCACAGTGGATTTTAATCATGGAATGAATGAAATATTATCCCACAAATTTAAGTCCTCCATTCGTCCCTAGATTGAGTTCAAAATTAGAAAGTGAACACTTGTTTCAGGAAGGGAGCTTTTTGGGGTCAGAAACAGATTTTCTACTCCTTGGGAACGAGGAAACGTCTGCATACATCATGTGCTTCAAGTTCTAAACGATATAGAAGTATACATATATAGATTACCTGATTTAACTCATCAGAAAGAACTTTCTCGAAAACTCCAAATGGTATTGCGACTGAGGTAGGAATGCCAACCCAAGATGGGACTTTCCCTTTAAGGTATGCAATATTACGAGATTTAGCTCCAACCTTATCAATGTCGTACAAGTGAGTTAGAAAAGTCATCACCGATGTAATTAGAGATTGCACATATTGAGACGATACTAGGTACATATACATGTTGGGTTCCGGTGGGAATGGAAGTTATGGTGAGAAGGGATCACCACCCTTGGATCAATCTTAATTGAAGATCAACACGGATTGTGTGCATCAACATGCACCGGATCAATTCCCATGAGAAGCGCAATTCAAGGGGTGGGGGTGACATTAAAATTTAAAAGTGACCAAGGGTCTAGATCCCTCTTATGCTTCTCACCTTAACTTTTATTCTCACGTAATCTTTCGTCTATACACGTATATATAAAGAGAGAGGGAGGTTAACAAAATAAGAGAACATGAAAACAGCCAAATCACGTGTAAATCACATGTGATTTTGCGTTAAAGGTCAACATAAAGGGTGTGCGAGCGAGGTGGTCCGCGACTTTAGGTCGCACCTAAATTCGTGTGAATCGCATGTGATTTTACACGCAATGTTAGTGTAAAATCACATGCGATTCGATCATTTTCTTATTCTCTTATTTGGTTATTGTCCTATATGAACCTGATTCTCTCTATATATATAGTATTAAGTACATGATAATGTAACTACGAAATTGCAAGCCTAACCATCTCACTAGTGAACTCCTCTGATGATATGGCATATCTACCATTAAACTCCTTTTTGACCAACTTTATAGTTGGTGTTGCACCCACTTCTTCCAAGTTGCTTGATCGTGCTAGATTTTCCTCTTTCACCTCACTAAAACCATATACACACAACACAAAAGAGTGACTTCTCCAAGTTTTCAATCATGCATTCATTTTATTGAAAAATGTACAATTAAGACTATGGAGGGTGAGATAGTCAGATACCCAAAAGAGAAATGGAACTTTTACCTTACTCCATAGAACTTGAAAATAAACAAAGATTCCTACCTATAAGTAATATCTGCTGAAGTAGGCTTGAGGTTCAACAATTTCCCTTCTTTTGCTCGAAGATCATCCAAAATGTCGGGATCAAAACATGTTGCAAAGCAAACCTGCCAAGGACAATGTGATGATCTTTTAAAGGCATACCTTGAAGGTAAAGTGTGAATCATTATGAAATCTCTTATGATAGTATGTTGAATGATGTTCCAAAATTAGACAGATACCTTGCTGTTTCTTGCTCGAACAGAAACATGAGATAGGACATCTGGCATGTCAGGTGTCAGTACAGCAACTGCACCATCAGGAATTTCCTCCTCTCCACTCACAGTCTTTGCCACTAAAATAGTTGGCAATTCATAAGATTCGTTTTGAACAGAAAGTAACTGATCAATCACCACAACATATCCAACCGCTTCGACTGGGCTGATGACCTGCCAGCTGTTCACAGAAGGTGATGTTGCATAAGGAAGTTGTTTACAGTTGAATGATTCAATCATGAAGTTTTGAGTATTTCAAAATCTAACATTAATATGGAGAAGTTAGTTCAAAAATATGACTGCCAACTTGACTTAAACCAAATGGCAATAAGACCAACCTGCCCAAATTTGCCACACTGCGGAGGATAGGGTCAAGTCGGTTAACCAGTGATGATAAAGAAGCAGCTGATCCAGAACGAATCATTTCCTCAGTGAAGATGCTTACCTGCATGAATTTTAAGATTCGACGAAAATAGTTACGTCAAATCCCGAAAGAAGGTAGATATATATGTGGTACTATGGTTATTTCACAGCATCATACCGCCCATTCGTCCAATCCAAGCAGTGCTCCAAGGTACTCAGCAGAGGGTTGCAACAGTTGATGGTACAACTCTCCCTTGCTGGCAAGTGCAAGTCGAGTTCTATCAAGGACTGACTTTGCAAATAATGCCCAATCATTGTCCTTGTTCTTCAACATGGTTAATGCCTGATTCCATCCCTTCAGAACAAACAGACACAACAGATCTTACTCAATTAGTATATTAATTACTGAACCAACAATCAGTAGAAACAACACTAGTTATAACTAGAATATTTTTAGGATTACTGATAATGAATGTCATCTTCTCAGGTGTGTAGAATATAGTTTCCCGGAAATACTATTTGTTTAGTGGAGTTGCACAAAATATATTTTCCCAGACATATATAAGTAAATTGTGCTCCTTATGTAAGCCATATCTTTGGTTATATTATTGAGTTAATTGCTGTAAGTCATATCTTTGGTTATATTCTTTGGTTTATTGTTCTTTAACTATGAACGCAGATAGAAGTAGCAGGTAAAGAGTGGTGGGCCCTTGTTTTTTAACCTGGATATGCAATGTGCTACCATTACCAAAAAATTGAGTATACGCTACCGTTACAGTTTCTTTTTTTCTTTTTGAATTTCTATACTACAAAAAGAATTGAGGTTATGCACATGCATACCCTTCTATGGGTGTAGGTCCGGCATCGCAGAAAAACTATTGATTGTTTATGCATCTATTAGTCAATACACATTGATGGTATTATAGGCAGAAGGGAGATTTACTAACACAAGCCTATAATGTAAGCTAACTGCTTATATCTAACATAGGCGTAACTAACCTAATTAACTCTCAACTAACTAACATACAAGGAGTTAAGGTATTCTGCCACAGTGCCACTGCATTCTCTAACCCATTCTCTGCTTCTTGAAATACATTTATTATGCTCTTGGGCTCATTGACACCTGAACCATCTTCAGTACTAACTTATTCTTTGCCCAATTTTGGCCTACCCACTTTTTTTCTGAAAATCACACCATATTGACACCAAACCCAAGGGTCCAAGATGGATATAAACCAAACAATCTAAAAAATGTCCAAGATTTCTCCACCACTTGGTTCTCCATTGGTTAGGTATCATCCTTTCTAATCCTATAACCACTCTTACCGAACACTCGTAACAATAAAACAACCAATCCAAGTATTTGTATTATTTATGACGTCTTAAAACTCAAATGAGATACTGGTAAGCAGAAAATGTGTAGCATACTCCTTTAATATAAAGGATGAAAGATGAGCACAATTAGACAGGTTAGTGATATTACCTTCCAGCAATAGATCAGATCTTCATTGTTGTCTGATGAAAGTATGAGGTTCTCAAGAAGAAGAGTGATGAAATACATAATTTTCTGTGAAGTAATGAAAATTGTCAAGCTTGAGATATGCAAAGCAAACTTAACAAATAATAATGAACTTTTTGGTTAACTACAAACCCAGAAGATATGTGACGAAGATCTTGGTTCCTACTGAACAATAAGTACATTTATGTGATCTTACCAGTGTGTCAAGTGAGACAAGTGAAGAGAGAACAAGCAATGCATAAAATTTTGAACCAGATTAAGATCTGCTGAAAAGACAATGTACCTCTGGCTTAGCATTCTTCAGCTCCTCGTAGCTCCTTTCAATGGCTGTCCTTACAGTAGAATCCAGGGCAATGTCCAAAAAGAGAAGATCCTTAAGACGGTCAGTTGATTTAGAAAGTAATGGCTTAAGTTCCTCACGTGCCTCTAGCAGTCCCTTGATAAAAAATTATTTATGTTGTTTAGAGAAAACTAAAGAAGATGACGTTAATGTGCAAAGAGTAGTATTGACACTTGCAAGGAAATTTTCGAGTACCTCAAGAAGGGGTTCCACATTCTTATCTTCAACATGCTCTAGGACAAATTGAAGCAATTCCTGTTTGACCCTTTGTGAGTTAAAGAGAGACTTTGGAGTTCAAGAAAATAACCCCAGAATATTTGACATCATTAAAGATGAGAGTGGAGGCATCCCAAGAAAAATTACCGGGAAACCAGATGGCAAGCCAGAAATAGGATTTATTTTCACCCCAACCATGAAGCCTTGTCCCTAAGAATCATAAATGATAAAGTCCCCCTACATCAGTTGATTTACAGAACAAACGCCATTGTGTTAAGAAACAAGACCTAGATGCTGACACTACCTCTGATTTATATCCCATGCAGTTCGAAATTGCAGACTCGAGATCGGCACCTGAATGAACTGCCTGCACAAATATGACAGTGGGCAGAGGTCATAAGTGTCTGCAAAAGATAGGACATGATTAAAAATAGATCAAAAATAAATTCAACCTTTAACGTTCTCATGTAGCTTCCAAGATCACGCAAAAGACCCTCCTTTTGGTCTCTCGTGAAGTTTGGCTCATTGCGAATGGCCCGATCATAACTTAAAAGTCGTTCTTTTGTTATTCCATTCGTGGTTAGGGTGTTCCAGTATTCACTGATGTCCAAGTCACTTTTGATATAATTAATTAGTGCCTGAAAACGGGTAAGTAATAGGTTATCCTTCCTGGCACATTGTAAGTTCAAAGAAAAAATCAGCTTGGCATGCTCAATACCTGACAGATTACTACATCATCAGGGCTTGTGTTGTTATGCAACTTCTGATGCCATTCCTCCATCATTCCTCCCTTGCATTTATTATTTTTCTACAGTTCGCCGAAATAACTGAATATTAGCTTTATGCAAAATAAATAAGGAAAACGACTTTAAGATTTTTTTTTTTTTGGAAGGGTGTCCCGGCTCTGCTTGGACTAATCCCAACAAATTGTGACCGCAAGAAATCAACTCCGATAAACTTAGTGGCCACAATCGTTGTATACGTTTGGATTCGAACCCTTGGCAGATGGGATATTCCACCACATCCCCCAGTGTCTTGACCACTACGCCACAACCCTTGTGGTTATATATATATACCTGGATAACTAGGATTTCATCCCGGATGCGCTGCCCAACATCCCCTTCACCTCCACGTCCGACAGTTGACATGATCATGCGCAGAAGTTCACTATATTGTGGATAAGTTCTATAAACATTCTGAAGCAAGTCTATCAGCCTGTCCTGAGCTTGGCTTATCTCACTGTACCAAATGCCAAAATTAGGATGAACCTTGACCATGCAGCACATAGAAGTGTAACTTTAGCAACTTGGGTGCTTGTGAATAAGGTGCACTTTTGAGATTCCACCAAATTATAGCCCACAAGAGATGAGTAAATAATTTCTGAAAGAAGTTCAAGTATGAGGTTTACCGTGGCTTTACATTGTAGTTTTTATTCCAAGTTAGCTGCCTTGTGGCCATAAACCGCATCCACACAA
Source organism: Cynara cardunculus var. scolymus (assembly GCF_001531365.2). NCBI lineage: Eukaryota > Viridiplantae > Streptophyta > Magnoliopsida > Asterales > Asteraceae > Cynara > Cynara cardunculus. The sequence continues at coordinate 713,843 of NC_037539.1, forward strand.
GAATTCCTGCGAGACCTAAATCATCAGCATCCATGGCTTCTTCCACCAAATCTGCTGCAATATTAAATCTGAGAGGTGCAGGAAGAACACATGACCAGTTGTTAGCGACTAAGATGACATGTGAACGACTGATTATTTCAGGAAAAGACAGTTACATCATTGACTGCACTACATAGTCACGTCAGCAAGCAACTAGATATATATGTGCTAACATGATCCAGAACTTTATTGTCCTTATAAGCCCTTCATTTCTAACCCAGCAATTTGCACAATATTCAAGCTGTAGATGTAGAAAATCTAAGAGAGCAATTCCCCTAATGTTGACTTATGAGCATTCTGCATACCGTCTAAGAATAACTTCCTACAAACATTTTAGATGAAGATGTACAAATTCCCATGAAGTAACTCCATAAATGATAGTAATATCAAAAGCAAGGCAAGTGCCCTGCAAGCATTTTACTAGATTCTATCTTCTTGGTATGAGTTTTAGAGAAAAGTATTACAATTACAGAGAACTCTACTATTTATAGAGCCTACAAAAGAAGTAAACATGTACAATCCCTATAATTAGGGCCTAATCAGAAAACTATATACTAAAAACAAAAGATTGCATAAACTATTATAAACAAGTAAATTAATGATTTAATTGAGAATCCTTTGATTGAGGATCGATATCTTTAACACTAGGGACGTTACAAGCTTCCAAACAAAGTTAAAATGCAAATAGGATATACAGGAAATTCTTTTGGCTATCGCCTCATGAGAGGCAGTTTTGTGTGTTTCAAGCTGATAAAAAAATAGTCTATATGAATTTGTAGATGAGAACAGATAAACCCTTATACATCACTACAGTAAAGCAGGGCAAGGTACATCATAAAGATACCTCAGTTGGCAAGTGGTACTATCAGTAATAAACGAAATACGAGATTCCTCATTAAATGAAAGAAAACATCACAAATATGTGGAATATGCTAAGATGATTAAATCTTGTGGAAGACATTGGGTATGTTTAGTCTGGTTATCAGAAACGTATGCAATATGCTCAGATGGTAATCAACAGGAATATCATGAGGCAAAATCTCCTCTTGTACATGTAAACATTGGAAATTTTAAGGGCAAAACCTGTGCATAAAGGACTTTTCTGCCTCACTCTCCAATGATGCTATTTTGTCTAACAAGGTCTTGGCAGTCCCCTTGCCATCACCAGCATCCTTCATGAGGATAAAGGAAAATAATAATAAAAATTGGGAAACAAATGAAGTGTAGTAATTACTTACTTTAAGATAAGTTAGAGAGCAACCTTTATTGGCTTCTTCGGTCCACCAAACTCCACATAAAAATCTGAATCATTATTCTTCACCCAATTTTCACCACGAAGAAGAACGAATGGCATCCCCACAAAAATGCCTTCGTGGATTTCTAATTCTAACGTCTGTATCTGCTATATATAAGATTGCAAATAGTAATCAAAATGATAATAATAAAGTAGACCATGCATTTCAGCTCAATGTAATCTAGAAAAGAATCAGACCAATTTTCTCTTGGCAAACCTTGTTACTAGAACCGTCAATAGAGATTGTAGAAAACTTTGTTTCAGCAGCCTTATCTAAAGAAGTGGAACCTGCGGGTAACAGATTTGCAGGTGGTGCCTGCAATATGTATGTGATAATTTATTATAAGCTCTTGAGAAGGTGGTAGATGTGCTCAAATAAAGAAATCGTATCACAGTTTATCTGCTTGCGGTAACATTAATCACAAAGAATTTAGGGACTTGCCAGCCACTCCCCAGCTCTCTCTGACAATGCCCAGTGAAGAGTTAATGGCTCCTCCTGGTCTGTTGCCAAATGAACTCTAGTCTTACCAGAAGCCTCCGTTACAAGTACCTTGAAAAAATAGTAACTCTTGAGAATATAGAAATGCAATTCCTTTCCTGCATGGTTTCACCAAAGAAACAAAATTATCTTACCAAAAGCTCTTTATCAGCAAGTCTGTACATTTTTTTGTTCAGAATATTAGCGCCGTTTTGTTCTTCTATGGATTTAGAGAAAAGCTGCAGTGCGGATAAACTTTTTGGTTTTGTGGAGACTTTTTCTTCCACAGATTTCACAGTAACTGGGATAGGTTTGTTGAGAAGTTGCATTAAATCCCTCTTTTTCCGGTTAATTCTTTCAGGAGTGAAGTAAGTTTTCTTCCCTGGCTGCTTTTGAACCTTTTTCTGTGTCTCTCCTTTGGTCATTTTCTTCCGGATGTCATCAAGAGAACTACCCTTTTCCAGTTCCCTTTGCAATTCCTTTCTTGCTTCTTCAAATTCTTTCTGTTGCAATGGCATTAAGTCACTTAAAAGTACAAAACGAAGAAAACAAAAAGTAGGATGTAGTGAATAGCAAGAGTGTTGACCCTCTCCAGCTTACTTATCATCAAGATGGCCAAGCCAGCATTGATGACATGTTTAGTTTTTAATCGAAGTCGCACTAAATTCCAGAAAGTACAAGGACAATAATAGTGGAAGTGTAAAGTGAAATTTCAAAGAAAAATGCTAATTATGAAATTGTCAAAATAGCACTGCAAGTTTATAAAGGCCACCATTGGATATCTATTTGTCTCCCAGAATATTGTCTGTTTGTATATAGATTGTAAATTGCATTCTATCATGTTTCCCAACTAGCATTACTTTCGAACTTGTTCAAAAGCAAAACTTTTCACAAGAAGTTAGACTGCTCCAGATAATATTAGGAGATTTGTATAGTGTCATAAATAACTAGCCTTTTCCTCTTCGGGGGTATACGTTTGTTTCCCTTTTCTCTCCCATCTCAAATAAGCTTGAATCTGTACAAGATCTTCAGGAACTCCAACATTTGAAACTTGCTTCTCTCCAATAGGCAACTTAACATGGAAGTTTTGACCATTATTTTTGTACCTGCATAGGGTGGGGGTAAGGAAGAATGATGTAAACTTAAACAACACTGACACTGCCTCAAAATTATATTACTTACCATCTGTTCTGTCTTTCATCTACTATTAGAAAATCTATAGCTTGGATTGCAGGATCATCAATCTCTACTTTCAGGAAGGAATTGGAACCAGACTAGAAGAAAACAACAAATAGATGTTATTTTCTATAGCAACCTGAATGAGAGATCAATGAAATAGTCAAGGCTCCAGCAGTGAATTCATATTTAAAAGTAACCTACTTTCACAAAGGGGGTTCTAAGAGCATTGTTATCTACTTTGGTCCCTTCAGGACGAAGGCTGGGAAGTATCCACTTCCTGAGAAAACAACAGAAAAAAAAAAGAAAAAAAAAAGAACATTAAGGTAAGGTACAAACAAATCCTAAACCAAATAAAATCCAGAACGTAAAATCAGAAATACAACGTACTCTTGTCTATCCCGCATACCACCCCAATGCAGATATAGATGATCGGCGCTGTTAGTAATCTGAATCTCTACTAGTGCAATAGAAGAAATTTTAACGTCTACCTGTAAAATTAAAAAGTAATGCTTGTTTCAGTACATAGAATTCTAAAAAAGTTTTATCTATCAAGTCCTTGAGAATTCAACAAGTACACTGTCCAATCATTCAGGCAGCAGCATGTAATCGTCATATCTTAATCTGTAGATACCTGCATCTCAATATCTCCTTCCAGTATGAACCTCCCTCCCAGCTGCTACAAGAAAATAAGATTCTATCAAACCTTTGCATCTCAATTAGTATTTACATGAAGTCAGGTTAAGTATTTTTGATTAATAGTAGTTGTTATATAGTTTTAAGTCGACTATTTTGCTTGATGGGACAATATAGGCAGCTGAGATTTCAGGAATCTCAGAGGACAAACCCAACAAACATGATGCTCATTTGGACAAAGAAAATGATAAAATGGTACGTAGTCCTGCTGTGGCCTGTTTATAAAGATTGTTCTCCACTGCATTTTCTTCAGTTCTAAGTTTTAATGGAATGCAAAAAGCCTTGCTTGATAAGCTGGCGAACAAACTGGAATTCTTTCGTAGCCTAAGGGGATATAAAGAAAGAGCTAGCTTCTCTAGGTGTTTAAATCTTTAATATGATTAAACCCAAAAGTTATCATAGAATGGTCATAGATAAGCAAAACTCATCGAGCTTGGCAGTTTATCAGCAAGTGTTCATGAAAGCACATTTTTTCAGTTAGTGTAGGAACCTGTCCTGCTACACCTACAGCAGTACATTCCATTTTACCAAATTCAAGTTCAACTAGAAAAGATGTACATGTAGAATACTGTTGGTCTAGGCTAAACCATATAAACTACGATGCACATCTCTCTCTACACATACATTAAGGAATATAACCATGCAGTAGAAATTCGCACATAATTTTTATAAGGTGCGCTATAATTCCACTGTCGGTACCTATAACATGTCAGTGTGTAAATACCACCAAAATTCTTAAACTGTCTAATTAAATAATCGTAAATTCTTAAACTGTGTAATTAAGTAATCGTAAATTCTTAAACTAAAAGAATGTATATACATACATATATATATAGAACAGATTACCTCAGAAGCTGGATCAGTGGTTAAAACAGCTTGAGCAAAACCAGAAACCACAAGATTTCTCGGCAACCTCAATTTCCGCACAGTTAGTCTGTGACCAAGAAAATCGCTAGGTAATAAAGAGGGCGAGGACGACGACGAAGAAGAAAATTTCCGTATCTGAGAATTCGCTTGAGGTTGAAACAAGGTATTTCCACCAATGCCATTAGAATTTGTTTTTATTTGATGCTCCAAAACCGTCGGTCGAAGAAAACCGTGCCCTACCGAATTGCTCATATCCTTAACCAATTCAATGTCACTATCTAACAATTCGTCGTCACAGAACAATAATCAGTCTATACACATAACACACCTTTAAACATAAATAGAACAATAATCAGTCTATCCAGAAAACACACAGAACATTACTTATACATACTTATACATTGACGAATCATAGAAATAGAACTGACGTGAAAGCATGAAATCGTAAAAGATAAACGAAGAAATTGCATTTGATTTCTGATGAACTTCATTGAGATTATCAAATTAAGCAATGAAATACGTTTAAGATCAATATAACTTACGCTTTGATCAGGATTCTAGAGAGAAGCAAATCTCATGAAAACATCTGAATAGAGTGAGATATGGAGGTTGAAGAGAGTGGAGCAGAGTAGGATTGGTCGAATGCGGTTGGAAGAACCTTCCGGATTTGGGAAAAATTAAATGGACCGCGGGTGCACCAAATAATTTAATATTTTACGCTCGTACACCCTCGTGTTTAAATAGTTACAAAACAGCCCTTATAAAATTTAACAAATACCACCTTGCCTCAAATAGTTACACTCACACTCGGTTACGGTCCTTACGGATCCGGAACCTCCATTGACCCAGAGGCCTCACTGGCTCCCACTCAAATTCAATTTTTTAAGTAAGGGCCAGTTTTTATTTAGTGTTATTATATGCGATGGCTCACTCTACCAAGACTCAATCTCATACCTCCTACTTTTCAAAATTCTAATTTCTTTTTTCGTTCCAAATCCAAGAAGACTCTGAATATTCTGTTAATGAAGATATCATTAATATTTTTTTAAAAATAAAACTCGAGTTTATTGTTAAATATGTAAAGGTTAGTGTTACAGATTTTGAAATATATATTTATTTTTTAATTAAATTTTGTCATGAATATAATATCATCATATATCTATTCTAGTTTTACTAAAGAGGACCACCTTGGCAAAGTTACTGGCTCCGCCCCTGCCTCCAGCTATCAAGGGCATACATTGGCGCTTGGGTCAAGGTCGTGGGAACAATTCATTAGGGACATGGAATCTTTTTTACTTTGTTAGGGTTAAAGTGATAGGGGGTCAGAGTCAACAACTTTTATCAGCATGGGAAATTAGGTTATAGATGTCTAGACCAATGGTGGGCTCGTGTATCTGCTCAAGGCATCGACAACCCAAGAGGCAACAAGTTTTATTCACTTCAAACAATTAGTCTAGATATCTGTAGCCTAATTTTTCATGCTAATTGTTTCTTCTCTTCATCATTCCAATTTCCAAAATTCGTCGAGCCTCCGACATTCCATTTCTCAGTAGCAGTTATAAAAGACTCAAAAAAATCCCAATACCCGAGGTTCTTTATTCTTCCAAGGCCTATGCTGACACTTCCTTAAAAACTAAAAGAGCTTAGTGGTTCGTATATATCACTAAAGTTTAATCATTCCAACTCCAAGGGGAATAAGTGTAATTTAGTGGAATATAGGGGTATAATGTGTAACTCTACCGAAAGTCAAAAGGGTATTTGGGGTGACTTCTACAAGATAAAGGGCTATGTAATACGTGTTGATTACGATGTTGGATAACCGAGCTTTTTCACGTGGGAAATGCACAGAGATCGGGCCGGGTCGGGCCCATGCTTGACAGTTGCATTGATATTTTGAACCGGGCTTGGTGGTGAAGAAATGCCCTTATCGCTCGTCTCAAATAACTTGACTTCTTCGCCGCAAACAAATCCATCGATTTCTACTTTCAATTGTTTAAAAACAATGACACATTTAAAATAATTGTAACGATTTTTACAATCATTCGTCAATAATAGCAGTTATATTTGTCAGAGAAAATTATGGATCGATAATATAAAAACAAATATACAGGAAAGAAGTCCAACTTAAAATGATAGTTATTTTCTATTACTGAGAAAAGATATGCACGAAAAGCTTACGACAAACCGGACGTCATGGCAATGCCTATTGCGGTTTGGCCATTTGGCCCAAGGTTTTTATCTAAAGACTAGAGACTTAGGTGTCGTTTGGTTCGCGGAACTCGACAGATTTTGATGGAATTGGAATAACAAATTCCTTTGACTAAATTCCAATTCTTTTGTTTAGTAATTTGTTGAAATGAATTGAATCATTCATATTTCATTGAATTCCACAAATTAATAAATTCATCATTACGTGGTGTAATGGAAGGAATTGAATTTCATCACCACCCACCACTAGCTACCATCCTACCATTGTAGTTGTCATAGTTACCACCCAGCCCCATTATGGCCCCACCCCCATTGCCTCGCCCTACCCTGTTTGCCTCAAACAACCCCCACATATGGAGCAATGGGGTGGGGTGGGGTGGGGTAGGGTAGGGTGGGGTGGGGCGAGGTGATAGCTGTGACGACGACAGTATTGACATGGTGGTTGGTAGAGTGTGGGCGGGATAGTCCAAACAAAGACGATTATTCCAATTATATTGAGAGATTTTATTCCAATTTCTACCAACAAAACGCGTGGACAAATTCCATTCCAATTTCTTCAAAGTCAAGGATTCCAATTTCATCAAATTTCATTATGTGAACCAAACACCCCCTTAGATCCGACTTTAAAAGATTTTCATGTGTTACTTATAGGTTCAGTCGACATGTTAAAATTTGCATTATATATATTTAAATCACATTTTGTATAGAAAATACACTGAACCGTAATCTTTTTTAGATATCAACAAAATGAATTCTTGTGACTTCTTTTTCCGTCTTCTTGTTCCTTTTGTGTGTGTACTTCTTTCTTTCTTTCTCTTTGTGGTTAATTTTGCTAGAGTTTTTGTTTTCCATAGTTTTTCCACCTTTGAAAATCTCATAAAACTTTTTTAGATATAAATTCATGGTTCCCATTTGTATCATTTGACGTAAATAAGGCGTAGAAAAATGCCAATTGAAGCATCAAAGTCTTTTTTTATTAACCTGGATATCCAACCCGCTATGGAAGCCGACTAATCCCAGAACGACCACTGCTTTGCGGATAGCCAGGAGTCACCGCATTTGAACATTCATGGCCACAAGAAGATTTTTATTTCTTCTTGGATTTTAACCTCATATACTTTTGATCTTTGGATCTCAAGCTCAAACCAGTCAGGCACCGAAATAGGATTACAGTGAACTAATACGTCAACACAATGATCATTGACTAGTTTATTATCATCTGCATTTCGCTCACAATAATCATACTAAAAATCAAAGTCTTCCTCAAATGATCGAAACATACGAACGATAACAGAACTTAAATATCAACAATTGTGCTTTGTTTTTTAAGCTTTATATAATTAATCAAGTAGTTTATTTTTCTTTATTTAGTTGGAATATTCATTTCAAAATCCATGTGGTATATGGAATCTTCTATGATTTAGTTACTAAATGACCAAACTAACCCTCAGTTAGTCAACTTTCGTTAACCTTTAACCTTTCAATTGCGAAATAGCAACCCGTTTTGTTGGTTTTGTATATACCTCCACGGTTTTAAAGGGATTTGAACTTGCAACTTAAATATTTTATGATTCATTTGTTATAATCAACCCAAAGGCTTTTGTCATCATTGGTTTATATATTGTGGATTCATCAGGTCTCGATCAAAGCTTATATAACTGATATGCTTTTGAATAAATAATAGTTAACACTACTTTTATTCGGTTTTAATTTTGATAAATTCTATTCTATAGAGTCGTAGAACCAGACATATTTCCTCCCTGAAAAGTAAAAATGTTATTTTTTAAAAGGTAAATTACATGAAAATGTAACTTACTTTGACTTGATTCTCAAAACTTTCATTTTGGAACCTAAGATGTAAAGTTTTTTTAAGTATCCGGGTAACCGGTTGAAGCATTAACCGGTTACTATGCTGATGTGACGAGTGATGGGATGAAATTGAGTTGAATAGCAAATAATACTGAGTTGGATATCACATCACTCGTCACATCAACATGGTAACCGGTTACCCGGGTACTTAGATGTTTAAAGTTTTACATCTTAGTTACCAAAATAAAAGTTTTGAAAGTACGTTACCCAAAATAGGAATCTACGTTACTTTTTAATGCAATTTGCCCTTTTTCAAAAGACTGTTGGCTTGATAAAAGGTTTTGTAAAAAGTTTAGAAGATTTTGGAAATGTTTAAAAAAATATGAGTCGACAAGAAATATTTGTAAAACAAAAATGTGTCGAAACGAAATACAATAAAAGTTTATAAACAAATCAATATTTGATGTCTAGACCTACAAGTTGTGGAAACGTAGGACCAAACATTGTTTGGATGAGACAAAATTCAAGTCGATATTTGTGGAAGAATTTTTGTTTCTTTTGTAGTTATTTTATTCATACCAAAATGCTTTAAAACAATTTGTTATGAATAATTTTATCTGCAACAAAAGTAATATAAGAGAATTATAGATTAGATGGTTCATTATTTGTACGCATTACAAGCTCCTCCTACGTTTGGTGAGAATGGGTTTGTTTCTCGGTGGTCATTGGTTTGAGTCCATAAAACGTTACTGAAGGTTTTTGTCGACTATTAACTTCAAGACATTATAAGATTAATCAAGATACACATAAACTAACCCGATAATCCACAATTATTAAATATATCCGCGTATTATTTGATATTTTTTTTATTATTATTACATGTGTGTGTATAGGGGGGTGTGTGTAGGTGAGAAGGAAAGTTAGGATGAGATGCACCGAGATGAGATGGATCACATCAGTCCCCGTATTAAACATGAATTATGAGTGAGTTTGAGATTAAAGGTGATCAATGATCCAGATTCATTCTTATGTTTATTACCTTAACTTTACTTCTCACACGATCTTTCATCTCTCTCTTTCTTTCTCTCTCTCTCTCTCTCTCTATATATATATATGTGTGTGTGTGTGTGTGTGTGTGCGCGCGCGCGCGCGCGTGTGGGGGGGTGGTTAGGTTAGGTTCGAGAGAAAACATTAAATAAATAAAAATCGAAAAACCACGAAAAAATGGATGATAAAGTATATGAATATGGATTCAAATTACGAGAAAAATATGATTGTTTTTTTGTTGTAATTTGTTTATTTCGAACTTTTGTCATATTTCGTATGTTTTCGATTTAAAACAGGTGAGAGATTTTTTAATTTAAAATAAAGTTGTAACCATCTTCTTAATCATGTCCATTGCATCAATCAATGAATGTTTCTAATTTAAAAATAAAGTTGTAACCGTCTCTACACACACACACACACACACATACACATACATACACACACACACACACACACACATATATATATATATATATATATATATATAGAGAGAGAGAGAGAGAGAGAGAGGTCAGGGGAAAAACCTCAAAAAAATGAAAATGTGAGGAACACTCTGTCAATCGTTCATCTGGACAGTATGCATCTGTGCATATTAGTAATTGAAGTTATTTCTTGGTCTTTATGCACATATGCATGTTATGTACATATCCGTGTTATACACATATTCATGTCAGACAAATTGCTTAAAATTACCGATATGCACTCCACATGAACAATTATCAAGATATTTCACAATTTTTCATTTTTTACAGTTTTCTCTTAAACCTAACTCCCTATATATAATATATATGAACAGGTTAAAACCTCACCGTACCATAGAAAGGTACACATGATGTCAACTAAAAGCAACAACTATGACTTATATTAAATTTATTTAATTAGTAATTATTCTATTATCATTTTAGATTATTTAATACCAAGTGAGTAGTGTATGTTACTTATAAATTCGAATCAATTTGAATATTTTATATACTTGGAATATTCATTTCAACCATACAATTATTAATACACAAAATGAATCCATTTTTCAAATGTCAGTTAGTCAATTTTGTTAGCCTTTAACCTTTCAATTGTGAATTAGCAACTCGTTTGTGCCTTTGGATTCACAATTTCTAACTTCATACCTCAAACATTCATATTTTTAATCAAATATATTAAATAATACCATAAATATGATGATTTTCGTTATATTTTACTTCTAATAAATCAGATAAAATTAACTAGAAAAAAAAATATATGTCGAAATGGATCGATGGATTAAACAAGTCGAAAGTTATCAAAGTTGTATGTGGAAGTTTTATAATATTATCTAATAATATAGCTTTATACAAAAGGTCGTGTGAGAACGAAAGTTAATGTTAGAAGTGTAATAAAAGATTTGTACATTTGATCACTTTTAATCTCAGATTATCATATGAATTGAGCGTTAGAAGTGAATTGATCTGGTGTTTCTCATTAGTGTTGATCTAGTCGATCTTCTTAAGTATGATCGATCCAAGGCTGGAAATCCCTTATTACTCATCTCACTATAACTCTCATTCTCACCGGAACTTAACCCTATATCTTTAAAATCATAAAAAAAATACACTATAATTATTTATACATTTTAATAAAAAAGAACTATTTAAATGTCGACAAAACTCTGACCCAATCCAACATGTACTAAAGATTTGTTGTTTTGATTCGTTATCAAGTCTATCAAATCCTCACAAGACTTGGGATCATGTGAGACCAGTCTGTTTTCGTGAGACAAATTTTTCACACTTGGAACTTCACAGTAAAAGATTGTGAACATAATCTTCACAATGTTTTTTCTGTGAAGGTTCGGCTTCTTTTTACCTTCACACTGTTTTGCTGTAAAGTTTCAAGCGTAAAAAACTTGTCTCATGAAAATAGACTAGTCTCACGTGAACCTAACTCATATCTACAATGTTATAAAATGTAACAACCCGTCTCCCGTGCATAAAAATGATATTTGTCAGCTATTTACAAATCTTAAGTTGTGGATTATCAGTAACTTTTACTATGATTTTAATTTGAATTCAAAGTTATTGGAGCAGTTTGCTATATTAGACTTAAGAAGTTACATAAAATATTCAAGTAAATATGTATATATTTAAGAACATATAAATATTTTTTAAAAGAAATTAAATCAATTAATTGTTGAAATATTTTTTGATGATGGTAAAGTCCTCCAACTTAAAAGTAAAACTTTTGACTACCATAGAAGGAGTGTTAGAACCACCAATTAACCATTTTGATTTTTATATATTTAGTTGACTTTTAAAATGTTAATTAATTGCAAAGCTAACCCTCTCATTGGCTCAAATATATTTCAGAACATTTTAAAAAATTAAGACAATATATGATCTGTTAATTTGTGATTCATTATGAATATACATCTGTTAATTTGTGATTCATTATGAATATATATCTGATGGTATGATAAACAAAAACAAGTATGTTTATTTTAAACCACTTGTGTGGATTACGAGTTGAGTTTATTCGAATATTTGCGATATATTGCTGTTTATTCTGTTAATATTTAAGTATGTGAGTTTTTGTTCTTATTGTCATAGTTATAAACAAATCTCGATATTTATAAGATCTCATTTTGGTTGATAGGGGAACAAAGGTTGTCTTGTAAGGTATTTGATATCTCTTCTATCAGATGCGTTTTAAAATCGTGAGTTCAGGTGTGTCGACTTATTTAACAGGCTTTAGAAAGTTCAAAGAGTTATTTAACATGTTTTGAAATATCCAATGACTTATTTGTTCAAATACTTAATCATTCAAAACACTGAAGTTCATTGGATTTTTTTAGACTTTTTCCTAATTTATATCTATAATCATTTGGAAAAAATAGTATTAATAAATTTATAATATTTTAACGCTTAATCTTTATGTGTTTAACCATCTTTTTTTTTCCTTTTTATTTTCATCATCTATTATATTGTATATTTAAGAAAAATGGGTAATTTCAATAAATTTATAATTTAATATATATATTTATTATTACAGTTTTTTATTATATAAACCATAACTGATCATGATGAAGATAAAAATATTTAAGAAATATAGAAAAAATAAATAAAATAATATTTATTTATTATAGTGGTCGTAATTATTAATGTAGACTTTCTTTCCCGGAAAGATAAGAATCTACGGAGTACCTTGAACCTTGGAAATAGAATATGCACAAGATCCCAAAAAGTCAACTCTTTAAAAATATGCACTCAAATTAATTATAACATTAATAATATCCCGCGGTATAAAGAAAACAATTGAACCGTTTAAATTGGACCGTTTTTAACGGTTTAAATAATCTAATGGTCCAGTTTAATCTGAAAAATACTCAAACTGTTCATTTTAACTCGATCTATGTTTAAACGGTTTTTAGTGGTCTGGACCGAAACAACCGTCAAAATACACATGTATTTATGTTTACCATTTCTAAGTTGTATATTTTTCCAATTTTTATATTGTAATTTTCATCATATCAATTACATAAATTTGTATTATATTTAGAAAATAAATACACATAAAAATTGTGTATATATAAAAGGAAAAAAAAAAATATACGGAATAAAAATATGTAAATGAACATTCCAACGCTCTTTAGCCTTATTTGAAGATGAATTATTAAGAAAAATCCGTTTTAATAAATATTTATATATTTATTTGATTTTAAATAGTATGTTTTTTATTTATTGAGTTATTTTTATTTTAACATTAAATAATTAAAAATATATATATCATAATTTCACGGCTTAATGTAAAAAATCATTAAACGACCCGATGATTTGGCTACGTGATACAACATATGTGTAACTCAGTTGATAAATAAAGAGGTGAGGTGACTATCAAAATACAAGACAGGTCCTGGGTTCGATTTTAGCCCCTCGACAAGCCTCAGTTGTTGAGTGTAAGGACGGGACTGTGTTGGTGGTATAGGTGGTACGTGCCACCATATTATTCCTCAGTCAAAGGGTAAAAATATATAGGTTCGTGAAAGGTGCAATCGTATTAATTTGTTGTGTGCCACTATATGTATTTTGAAATTACAATGGGAACAAGTTTTATTTGGTAGGGTTGGTTTGCAAAACTTTTATTCCATCACAGACCCAAGTTCGAATCTTGTTAGTGTTATTTTATTAGTCAGATGGTGTCATTGTTTGAAAAAAAAATTTATATTTGTTTTCTTATAGTCAAATGGTACCACAGTTTAATTTTTTTTCCTATAATTTTTTCTTATAATTAAATAGTGTCACCGTTTGAAAAAACTTCTGGGTATGTCCATGGTTGAGTGAGGTAAAAAACAGCGGTGGGCTAAATGCACCTCTTATACATTGCTAAATGCACCCCTATCCATCAATTTCTTTCTTACACTCATCAACATCAATACATGTTTTTTTTACATTTCTAATGGATGAAATGACCTGATTCTGGCAAAAAATGGTGCAAATAGTATACCCCAAAAAATACCCTTCATATTGGTATCTTTGGAGACGGGTTTCGTATGAGACTGATTGTGGTTGTCGATAATCAATTTTTTAATCGTGATATAATTTTTTTAAATATATAAATAATATTGTTTTTAAATAAATACTTATGTCGTATAATTTTTCTGCCGATTACAATAAACCAACCATTAACTTTTTTAATTAATAAAAATATCATTTAAAAATACTTATAAAATAGCAAAAAAATCAACAATGTTCCGGAAAACAAGGAGGGAAGCAATGCTTCAAAAACAAGAAGGATATTCTTCAAATATTTGCAAGGACAACTATCGAAATTATATATTAATTCAATGTTTTTGATGAATTAGTATCATATAAGACAAGATTGTTTTTGTGAGATATGTGAGACAACATTTTTATACTTTAAATTTTATAACAAAACACTGTAAAGGTAACATTGACAGAGTTTTTGCTGTGAAGGTTCGACTTTTTTTTACCTTCATAACATTTTGTTGTGAAGTTTCAAGTGTAAAAATGTTGTCTCACAAAAACAATAATGGTTTTACCAAATAAATGTGTAACCGTTTCAACTGATTGAGTTCATTTAAAGTTTTTAATCAGTAACCAAAAAAGATAACATATATGAATAAATAAGATAAATTAACTGCTTAATCAAAATAAAGAACAAAACCCGTCAAAAACAACTATGTAGGTAAATATGTATAACCTCTATCATCTAGAAACTTGGCTTTCTGCATAAAAATTATCCTGAAAGCTTACTAAATAAACCACATACTCTATCATTAAGTCACTACCAAACAGTCATGTATAGCTGACAGAATAAAAAAATCAAGTAAAAATAGTCACAAAAGTAGATACAATTATATTTTATTAATAAATAAAATTTATAATTATCGATTTTAAAATCTTGGACTGAAATTCCCAATTTGAACTTCTTTCAGGGTCGTCATTTTAGGCAAATTTGAAACATGGTTTTTCAAATAACAATATTTCAGATACTATTTTAGTCAACAACAAACAAAGATAATATCTGCAAAAAAAAAGGTGAAGTCAAAATATAGAAAAACATAATTAATCGAAAACAACTAATGAAGTAAAATTGATTTATAAACGGATAAATGGTGACGTACGATCATCATCGGATTTAAAATCCTCGATGTTCATGATCCCGAAAAGATAATGATTGTAAGGATCATTGTTGAATAGCTTTTAGGTCATCATTTTAAGCAAGTTTTCTGAAACATAGTTTTTACAGATTAACTCTCTTAGATTTTCTCACCAAATAAAATTTAATTGTTTTGACCAACAGAGTTCGGTTATGGTTTTTTATCTAAAGAAAACAAGTGCTTGATCAAAATATAGAAGCATAATTAATCGAAAACAACTAATGAAGTAAAATATGAATAATATTTATTCATAAATGAACAAGCAGCCATGCTGCTGTTACGATCATTTGTTTTAAAATTCCTGATGTTCATTGATCCCAAAAAGATAATGGTCAGAATGATCATCATTAAATCACCTTACAAGTCTTTTTTTAAAGCAAGCTTTCAGAAACATGGTTTTTTTACAGACCGACTGTCTTGTATTTTCTCACCAAATAAAGTTGAATTGTTTCAACGAACATAGTTCAATTACGGTTTTTAATCTACGAAAAACAACTAATGAAGTATAATATGAATAATATTTATTTATAATTGAATAAGCAGTAACACAGTTGTAACGGTCACTGATTTTAAAATCCTTGATGTTCGTTGATTCCAAAAAGATAATGATCAGACGGACCATCATTGAATCACCTTACAAGTAATCATTTTTAAGCAAGTTTTCTGAAACATGAGTTTTTACATACATACTCTCTTTGATTTTCTCACCTGATAAAAGTCAACCGTTTCGATTAGCAGAGCTTAGTTACAGTTCCTAATCTACAAAAAAAAAAAAAAATGCTTAACAACGATTAGATGGTCAAACATATTTATGATATCGATTTTAAAATCACGACGTTCATTGATCTTGTAAAAAAGTTAGGTAGTAAATCAAAATAAGAAGTAAAATGAAGAACAATATGCGTCATAAACAACTATAGAAGTATAATGATATGGCCGACATTTATTTATCAATGAACTAGAAGGGTACTCGCGCAATGCAGCGAGATACATCTTGATTTTATTGTTTTGCTTTATATTTTGGGTTTATCGATGTTATAATACGATTTTATGTAGTTATGAGAAAAAGAAAATGTTTTTATTTTTAAATAAATATAAATTTGAAGATATTATAAAAAATTTAAAAAAATAATCGATATTATTATCAAACTAACTATTTAAAAGTTCTCGTTTTTGTGTAATTTTTTTAATTCAATTTTTAATTATAATTTAATTGAAGTTTAATAACGAACTAATTTACTTTTGGTTTAAAAAAAGTTATTTTTTTAATATGATAATTAAGTATTCTGTTAGAATTCAATAAATTTCTAATTATATTTTAGATTTTTTATATTTAAAATGAGATGTTTATCCTATATTTGATTATGTTTATCTGCAGTTAGTTACACGAATTCAAACATGAAGCTTTAATAAATTGTACTTATGCATAATTTATTTGTAATCTTGAATTTAAGTAATATGCATCAATAAACAATACTTCATGCATAAAAAAATGATTTTTAAAAGTTTTCGTCAAATGTTTTATAATATAGTATAGATAAATGATCAAGTCGTTTTCTGACCATCAATTTTAAAATCCGCGATATTAATTGATCCTGACAAGATAACTATCAGAGCAATGGTCATTGAATCGCTTTTTGTGTCTATCTTACGAAAGTTTTCCAAAAATGAATTTTACAGATATATATTGATTTGTTTTTTCCCAAACAAATAAATGATTAGAGACCGCTTTATGACCAAAGAATTTAAAATTATTGACATTCATTGATCCCGAAAAGATAACGGTTAGAGAGCGACTCTGATTGGTTTTCTTATCAGATATGGTTCAATCATTTCAACCAACCTAGTTTAAACACTTAAACCTTATCTCATGATAAAACCGACCATAGTCGGTCACAAAAAACCCTTAAAACAGCTATCCAAAAAACTATTCAATAATAATTATCATAACTGTTATCTGTTTAGATCAATAGGCATTCAGGATTATAAAATCAATAATCATAAAACGGTTGGACCATTCATTCATTGATAATAGATGTGAAGTCAAAATATAGAAAAACATAATTAATCGAAAACAACTAATGAAATAAAATTGATTTATAAACGGATAAGTGGTGACGTACGATCATCATCAGATTTAAAATCCTCGATGTTCAGGATTCCGAAAAGATAATGACTATAAGGATCACTGTTGAATAGCTTTTTAGGTCATAATTTTAAGCAAGTTTTCTGAAACATGGTTTTTACAGATCAACTCTCTTAGAATTTTTCATCGGATAAAGTTCATTTGTTTTGACCAATAAGTTCAGTTATAGTTTTTATTCCAAAGACAAAAAAGTGCATAATCAAAATAAAGAAACAAACATAGAAACATAATTAACCGAAAACAACATAATGAAGTAAAATATGAATAATATTTATTCATAAATGAATAAGCAGTCGTGCTGCTGTTACGATCATCGGTTTTAAAGTTCCTGATGTTCCTGATGTTCATTTTAAAGCAAGCTTTTTGGAAACATGATTTTTTTTACAGACCGACTGTCTTGTATTTTCTCATCAAATAAAGTTCAATCGTTTCAACCAACAGAGTTTAATTACAATTTTTAATCTACGGAAAAACAAGTGCTTAATCAAAATAAAGAAACGTAATTGATCGAAAACATGTAATGCAAAAAAAAAAATGAATAATATTTATTTATAGATTAATAAGCAGTCACACTGCTGATGTCCATTGATCCCAAAAAGATAATGGTAAAAAAGATAATCATTGAATCACCAAACAGTCATATATAGCTGACAGAAATAATAATAAAAAATAAAGTAAAAATAGTTACAGAAGTAAGTTCAAATATTTTTTTATTAATAAATAGACTTTATAATTATTGATTTTAAAATCTTGGACATTCATTGATCGGAAATTCCCAATTTGAACTTCTTTCTGGGTCATCATTTTAAGCAAATTAGAAACATGGTCTTTTCATATAACAATATTTCAGATACTATTTTAATCAAAAACAAACAAAGACAATATCTGCATTAAAAAAAATGTGAAGTCAAAATATGGAAAATCATAATTAACCGAAAACAACTGATAAAGTATAATTGATTTATAAACGGATAAGTGGTGAAGTACGATCATCATCAGATTTAAATCCTCGATGTTCATGATCCCGAAAAGATAATGATTGTAAGGATCATTGTTGAGTAGTTTTTTAGGTCATCATCTTAAGTAAGTTTTTTGAAACATGGTTTTTTTTACAGATCAACTCTTTTAGATTTTCTCATCAGATAACGTTTAATTGTTTTGACCAACAGAGTTCAGTTATGGTTTTTGATCTAAAGAAAACAAGTGCTTAATCAAAATAAAGAAACATAATTAATGGAAAACAACTAATGAAGTAAAATTTGAATAATATCTATTCATAAATGAACAAGCAGTCACATTGATGTTACGATCATTGGTTTTAAAATCACTGATGTTCAATGATCTCAAAAAGATAATGGTCAGAATGATCATCATTAAATCACCTTACAAGTCCTTTTTCAAAGAAAGTTTTTTGAAACATGATTTTTTTTACAGACCGACTGTCTTATAATTTCTCACCAAATAAAGTTCAATGGTTGCAACCAGCAGAGTTCAATTACGGTTTTTAAGCTACAAAGAGAATTAAGTGCTTGATCAAAATAAATAAACGAACAAAGAAACATAATTAATCAAAAACAACTAATGCAAAAAAAATATAAATAATATTTTATTTATAGATGAATAAGCAGTCACACCGCTGATGTTCATTGATCCCAAAAAGATAATGGTCAGAAGGATCATCATTGAATCACTTTACAAGTCATCTTTTTTAAGCTAGTTTTATGGATCATGTTTTTTTTACTTACTGACTCTCTTAAATTTTCTTACCAGATAAAGTTCAATAGTTTCAACCAACTGAGTTCAGTTACAATTTTTAATCTACAGAAAAATAAGTGCTTAATCAAAATAAAGAAAGAAATAGAGACGTGTAATTAATTGAAAACAACTAATGAAGTATGTGACAACTTAAAATGGGGTTAATAAATAATTATGAAAAAAAAGGAAAAATGATTTAAAATAAAAATGATTTTTTATTTTATTAAACCAAAAGTGTAGAGAATGGAGTTTTGAAGGATTAATTCTACCATTTAATGAGAATGATAAGTGAATAAAACAGTTAATGTCACTTGGATAGAAAATACTAAGAATTTATGCCAAAAAGGGTTAAAGTGTAGTTTCTAGAAAGTCAAGGGGCAAAGCAGCAAAAGGTTCAAACTTGAGGGGACCATTTTGTAATAAAATCAGAAAATCCGATTTTTAATAGTCCGACGGATTATCATTAAATCACTTTACGAGTCATTAATTTTAAGAAAGTTTTTTAAAACATGGTTTTTTTGGGGACAGACTCGATTTTTCAACATATAAATTTCAATCGTTTCGACTTAAAAATTACAGTTACAGTTTTTAATCTACAGAAAAAGAAGTGCTTAATAAAAAAAAAAGATACAAATAGAGAAACATAATTATTCGAAAACAACTAATGAAGAAAAATATGAATAATATTTATTCATAAATGAATAAGCAGTCACACAACTGTTATGATCATCGATTTTAAAATCCTTGATGTTCATTGATCTCAAAAAGATAATGATCAGACGAATCATCATTGAATCACCTTATAAGTCAAGTCATCATTTTAAACAAGTTTTTTAAAACATGGTTTTTTGCAGACCTACTCTTTTAAAGTTTCTCACCAGATAAAAGTTCAATTGTTTTGACCAACGGAGTTCAATTACGGTTTTTAATTTACAGAAAAGTAAGTGCTTAATCAAAATTAAGAAACATAATTACTTGAAAACAACTAAAACTATAATATGAATAATATTTATTTATAAATGAATAAACAGTCGCACCGCTGTTACGATCACCGATTTTAAAATCCTTGATGTTCATTGATCCCAAAAAGATAATGATAAGACAGATCATCATTGAATCACCTTACAAGTTATCATTTTTAAGCAAGTTTTCTGAAACATGGGTTTTTACAGACCGACTCTCTTTGATTTTCTCACCTGATAAAGATCAACCATTTCGATTAACAGAGCTTAGTTACAGTTCCTAATCTACAAAAAAACAAGTGCTTAACAACGATTAGATGGTCAAACCTATTTATGATAATCGATTTTTCAAATCATGGCGTTCATTGATCTTGTACAAAAGAATAGGTAGTAAATCAAAATAAGAAGTACAATGAAGAACTATAGAAGTATAATTATATGGCTGACATTTATTCATCAATGAATAAATGATCAAATCGTTTTGTGACCATCGATTTTAAAATACTGGATATTAATTGATCCCAACAAGATAACTATCAGAACGATGGCCATTGAATCGCTTTTTGTGTCTATCTTAAGCAAGTTTCCAAAAATGAATTTTATAGATATATACTGATTGATTTTTTTCCCAACAAATAACTGATTAGAGACCGCTTTATGACCAAAGAAATTAAAATCATTGACATTCATTAATCCTGAAAAGATAACGGTTAGAGACCGACTCTGATTGGTTTTCTTATCAGATATGGCTCAACTATTTCAACCAACCTAGTTTAAACAGTTAAACCTTATCTCATGATAAAACCGACCATAGTCGGTCACAAGAAACCCTTACTTAAAACAGTTATCCATAGAACGATTTAATAACAATTACTATAACTGTTATCCGTTCAGATCAATAGGCATTCAAGATTTTAAAATCAATAATCATATAACGGTTGGACCATTCATTCATTGATAATAGATGCTATTCATTGATTTATAAAAAATTTTGATGTTCGCTGATCCCAAAACGATAATATCTGCAAAAGAATATGAATTCAAAATATAGAGAAACATAATTAATCGAAAACAACTAATGAAGTAAAATTGATTTATAAACGAATAAGTGTTGACGTACGATCATCATCAAACTTAAAATCCTCGATATTCATGATCCAGAAAAGATAATGATTGTAAGGATCATTGTTGACTAGCTTTTTAGGTCATCATTTTAAGCATGTTTTCTGAAACATGGTTTTTTACGGATCAACTCTTTCAGATTATCTTACCGGGATTAATCGAAAACAACTAACGAATGGAGAAACCTAATTAATCGAAAACAACTAATGCAAAAGAAATATGAATAAAATTTATTTATAGATGTATAAACAGTCACACCGCTGACGTTCATTGATCCCAAAAAGATAACGGTCAGAAGGATCATCATTGAATCACCTTACAAGTCATCATTTTTAAGCTAGTCTCACGGATCTTGTTTTTTTTTTACTTACTGACTCTCTTAATTTTTTTACCAGATAAAGTCCAATCGTTTCAACCAACTAAGTTCAGTTACGGTTTTTAATCTACAAAAAAATAAGTGCTTAATCAAAATAAAGAAACAAATAGAGAAACATAATTAATTAAAAACAAGTAATGAAGCATGTGACACCTAAAATGGGTCTAATAAATAATTGTGAATTTTTTTTTTTTGATATAATAAAAATGATAAGTGAATAAAAGATTTGATATTCACTTGGCTATAAAATATTAAGAATTTATGTCAATAAGGGTTAAAGTGTAATTTCTGGAAAGTTAAGAGACAAAGCAGCAAAAGATCCAAACTTGAGGGGACCATTTTGTAATAATATCAGAAAATCCAATTTGGCGAAAAATAATTTAAAAATGAGGAAGTTTATGTAAAAAATACATTTTAAAGTCTCTTTTTTTAGCGTGAACTTTGTTTTTAATTTTTTTACCCCTTTTCAAAATTAGTCGGAGGAATCATCATTGAATCAACTTCTGGATCATCAATTTTAATAAAGTTTTTTGAAACATGGTTTTTTACAGACAAATTTTTTAAAAAATTTCACCATATAAAGTTCAATCGTTTCGACCCTACAGATTTCAGTTACGGTTTTTAATCTATAGAAAAAGAAGTGCAAAATCAAAATAAGGAAACAAATAGATAAACATAATTAATCGAAAACAACTAAGGAAGTAAAATTGATTTAAAAACGGATAAGTGGTGACGTACGATCATCATCAGATTTAAAATCCTCGATGTTCATGATTCTGAAAAGATAATGGTTGTAAGGATCATTGTTGAATAGCTTTTAGGTCATCATTTTAAGCAAGTTTTCTGAAACATGGTTTTTTACAGATCAACTCTTAGATTTTCTCATCAGATAAAGTTTAATTGTTTTGACCAACAGAGTTCAGTTATGGTTTTTGATCTAAATGAAAACAAGTTCTTAATCAAAATAAAGAAACATAATTAATCGAAAACAACTAATGAAGTAAAATTTGAATAATATTTATTCATAAATGAATAAGCAGTCACGCCGCTGTTACGATCATCGGTTTTAAAATCGCTGATGTTCATTGATCCCAAAAAGGTAATTGTCATACTGACCATCATTAAATCACCTTACAAATCCTTTTTTAAAGCAAGTTTTTTGAAACATTGTTTTTTTTATAGACCGACTGTCTTAGATTCTCCTCACCAAATAAAGTTCAATCATTTCGACCAACAGAGTTCAATTACGGTTTTTAATCTACAGAAAAATAAGTGCTTAATCAAAATAAAGAAACGAATAGAGAAACATAATTAATCGGAAACAACTAATGCAAAAAAATATGAATAATACTAATTTATAGATGAATAAGCAGTCACATCGCTGATGTTCATTGATCCCAAAAAGATAATGGCCAGAAGGATCATTACTGAATCACCTTACAAGTCATCATTTTTAAGCAAGTTTTATGTATTATTGTTTTTTTTACATATCGACTCTCTTAAATTTTGTTACCAGATAAAATTCAATCGTTTCAATTAATTAAGTTCAGTTACGGTTTTTAATCTACAGAAAAATAAGTGCTTAATCAAAATAAAAAAAGAAAATTGATATAATAAAAACAATTTTTTATTTTATTCAACCAAAAGTGTAGGAGACTGGAGTTCTAAAGGATCAATCCTACGATATAATGAAAATGATAAGTGAATAAAAGATTTGATATTCACTTGGCTAGAAAATATTAAGAATTTATGTCAATAAGGGTTAAAGTGTAATTTCCAGAAAGTTAAGTGACAAAGAAGCAAAAGGTCCAAACTTAAGGGGACCATTTTGTAATAATATCAGAAAATCCGATTTGGGGAAAAATAATTTAAAAATGAGGAACATTTCAGTTACGGCTTTTAATCTATTGAAAAAGAAGTGCTTAATCAAAATAAAGAAACAAATAGAGAAACATAATTAATCGAAAACAACTAAGGAAGTAAAATTGATTTAAAAACGGATAAGTGGTGACGTACGACCATCATCGGATTTAAAATCCTCGATGTTCATGATCCTGAAAAGATAATGGTTGTAAGGATCATTGTTGAATAGCTTTTAGGTCATCATTTTAAGCAAGTTTTCTGAAACATGGTTTTTTACAGATCAACT
>NC_037539.1:737696-746051 GCF_001531365.2 Cynara cardunculus var. scolymus
CTGAAAAGATAATGGTTGTAAGGATCATTGTTGAATAGCTTTTAGGTCATCATTTTAAGCAAGTTTTCTGAAACATGGTTTTTTACAGATCAACTCTCTTAGATTTTTCTCACTGGATAAAGTTCAATTGTTTTGACCAACAGAGTTCAGTTTAATCTAAAGAAAACAAGTGCTTAATCAAAATAAAGAAACAATAGAGATATATAATTAATCGAAAATAACTAATAAAGTAAAATATGAATAATATTTATTCATTAATGAATAAGAAGTCACACCGATGATTTTAAAATCACTGATGTTCATTGATTCCAAAAAATAATGGTCAGAATGAACATCTTTGAATCACCTTACAAGTCATCATTTTTAAGCAAGTTTTATGAAACATGGGTTTTTACAGACATAATCTCTTTGATTTTCTCACTTGATAAAGATCAACCGTTTCGATTAACAGAGCTTAGTTACAGTTCCTAATCTACAAAAAAAACAAGTGCTTAACAACGATTAGATGGTCAAACCTATTTATGATAACCGATTTTCAAATCATGGCGTTCATTGATCTTGTAAAAAAGGATAGGTAGTATCAGAGCAAGTCGTTTTGTGACCATCGATTTTAAAATCCTGGATATTAATTGATCCCGACAAGATAACTATCAGAGCGATGGCCATTGAATCGTTTTTTGTGTCTATCTTAAGCAAGTTTCCAAAAATGAAATTATAGATATATACTGATTGGTTTTTTCCCCAACAAATAAATGATTAGAGACCGCTTTATGACCAAAGAATTTAAAATCATTGACATTCATTGATCCCGAAAAGATAACGGTTAGAGATCGACTCTGATTGGTTTTCTTATCGGATATGATTCAATCATTTCAACCAACCTAGTTTAAACAGTTAAACCTTTCTCATGATAAAACCGACCATAGTCGGTCACAAGAAACCCTTACTTAAAACAATTATCCATAGAACGATTCAATAACAATTACTATAACTGTTATTTGTCCAGATCAATAGGAATTCAGGATTTTAAAATCAATAATCATATAATGGTTGGACCATTCATTCATTGATAATAGATGCTATTCATTGATTTATAAAATTTTTGATGTTCGCTGATCCCAAAACGATAATATCTGCAAAAAAAATGTGAATTCAAAATATAGAAAAACATAATTAATCGAAAGCAACTAATGAAGTAAAAATGGATAAGTGGTGACGTACGATCGTCATCAGATTTAAAATCCTCGATGTTCATGATCCCGAAAAGATAATGATTGCAAGGATCATTGTTGAATAGTTTTTTAGGTCATCATCTTAAGCACGTTTTCTTAAACATGGTTTTTTACGGATCAACTCTCTTAGATTTTTTCACAAGATAAAATTCGGTTGTTTTGACCAACAAAGTTTAGTTATCGTATTTAATCTAAAAAAAAAAAAAGAAAAAAAAAAAAAAAAAAAACAAATAGAGAAACATAATTAATGGAAAACAACTAATGAAGTAAAATATGAATAATATTAATTCATAAATGAATAAGCAGTCATGTTGCTGTTACGATCATCAGTTTTAAAATTCCTGATGTTCATTAATCCCAAAAAGATAATGATCATCATTAAATCACCTTACAAATCCTCTTTAAAAGCAAGCTTTTTGAAACATGGTTTTTTTATAGACCGAGTGTCTTGTATTTTTCTCACCAAAAAAAGTTCAATTGTTTTGACAAACCGAGTTCAATTACGGCTTTTAATCTTCGGAAAATAAGTGCTTAATCAAAATATAGAAACGAATAGAGAAACATAATTAATCGAAAACAACTAAAGCAAAAAAAAAATATGAATAATATTTATTTATATATGAATAAGCAGTCACACCGCTGATGTTCATTGATCCCAAAAAGATAATGGTCAGAAAGATCATCATTGAATCACCTTACAAGTCATCATTTTTAAGCAAGTTTTCTGAAAACATTGGTTTTTACAGAACGACTATATTTGATTTTTCTCACCTAATAAAGATCAACCATTTCAATTAACAGAGCTTAGTTACGGTTCCTAATCTACAAAAAACAAGTGCTTAACAACGATTAGATAGTCAAATCTATTCATAATAATTGATTTTAAATCATCACGTTCATTGATCTTGTAAAAAAGGGTAGGTAGTAAATCAAAATAAGAAGTAAAATGAAGAATAATATCCTACATAAAACAACTATAGAAGTATAATTATATGGCTGACATTTATTCATCAATGAATAAATGATCAAGTCGTTTTGTGACCATCAATTTTAAGATCCTCGATATTAATTGATCCTGACAAGATAACTATCAGAGCAATGTCGCCATTGAATCGCTTTTTGTGTCTATCTTAAGCAAGTTCTCCAAAATTGAATTTTATAGACATATACTAATTTGTTTTTTCCCCACCAAATAAATGATTAGAAACCGCTTTATGACCAAAGAATTTAAGATCATTGACATTCATTGATCCCGAAAAGATAACGGTTAGAGACCGACTTTGATTGGTTTTCTTATCGGATATGGTTCAATCATTTCAACCAACCTGGTTTAAACAGTTAAACCTTATCTCATGATAAAACCGACCATAGTCGGTCACAAGTAACCCTTACTTAAAACAATCATCCACAGAACGATCCAATCACAGTCACTATTGACTGTTATTTGTTCAGATTAATAGGCATTCAAGATTTGAAAATCAATAATCATATAACGGTTTAACCATTCATTCATTGATAATAGATGCTATTCATATTGGGGTTGTTTAGTTTGGTGTGGTTTTAAAACCATCTCGATACAAAGACTTTGCTCAATCACATGATTCAAGTTCGAATCATGTGTGGGACGATTTGGACCCTTCTGTTAGTCTCCATTGTTAAGTCAAATGTCAAGTGCCTCATCACATATCATTCTTAAGGGACAATTATCGTATTTAAGGGATTGAAATTATCGGTAATCGACACTTTGTTTACTCGAGTACAAAGACTTTGTGAAGGAAAAAGACCATGAAATTATTAAAATGTGTGTGATTATTGAATTCTTAAAAAGGCTTTTGAGTTCCTGAGTTACTGGACTACCTTCCCACATATGACAGTGACTACAAATACTAACCAACAACGTCAAGCTGACAAAAGCTGTCAACTTTCGCCATTCTCAAAGGCCAATTCCTTTGCCGTTCACCCTTTTCCGACTCTCATCTTTCTTCTTCATAAACCCCAATTATCCTTCTGCCGAATTCCACACACAAAAAACACAACATCAAAAGTCGAACACCAACTGTTTGTTTTTTTGCCCCAACCAACCTTTCTATATTCAGACAAACCCCTTTCTTCCCATCTTGTTTTTTGCCTTATTTAACTTCACCCCAGATCATCTTTTTGTTGAATTGTATTCTTCTAACCAAATACAATCAAGGGTTTCTTTTAAAAATCATGGATATTTCTCAAAATCTCGAGAAAAATGATCGGAAATTTGCACTTCCGGTTGATTCCGAACACAAAGCCACCGAGTTCCGGTTGTTTTCAATGGCTACACCTCACATGAGAGCTTTCCATCTCTCATGGATATCTTTCTTCTCTTGTTTTGTCTCTACTTTCGCCGCTCCGCCGCTCCTCCCGATCATCCGGGACAATCTTGATTTAACGGCCACCGACATCGGCAATGCCGGAATCGCGGCCGTATCTGGGGCGGTTTTTGCTCGAATTGCCATGGGAACCGCCTGTGATCTCTTTGGCCCCCGCCTCGCCTCCTCTTCCCTCATCCTCCTCACCGCTCCGGCAGTGTTCCTTAGCGCCATCGCCAACTCTCCAGCCGCCTTCTTGATGGTCCGTTTCTTCACCGGATTTTCTTTAGCCACCTTCGTTTCCACCCAGTTCTGGATGAGCTCCATGTTCTCACCAGCAGTCGTCGGCACCGCCAACGGACTCTCCGGTGGGTGGGGAAACCTCGGCGGCGGCGCCACACAGCTGATCATGCCACTCGTTTACTCTCTCATCCATTCCCATATCGGTTCAACCAAATTCACAGCTTGGAGAATCGCATTCTTCATTCCGGCAGTTTTTCAAACACTTAGTGCGTTTGCCATCTTCTTCCTCGGCCAAGACATGCCGGACGGAAATTACGTCAGACTCGAAAAATCCGGCGAGAAACACAAAGATAACTTCTCACAAGTGTTCTACCACGCCATAACCAATTACAGAGGCTGGATCTTGGCGTTGACTTATGGGTATTGCTTCGGTGTAGAGTTGACCATCGATAATATAATAGCTCAGTATTTCTACGATCGATTCAACGTGAACCTGCACACCGCCGGGATAATTGCTGCGAGTTTTGGGTTGGCGAATTTGTTTTCTCGTCCCGGCGGTGGGATATTGTCGGATGTGGTGGCGAAGAGGTTCGGGATGAGGGGGAGATTGTGGACGTTGTGGGTGGTGCAGATGATCGGCGGGTTTCTGTGCTTGTTATTGGGGAAAGTTGGATCTTTGACGGCCTCCATTGTTGTGATGCTTGTGTTCTCTGTATTCGTTCAAGCTGCTTGTGGACTTACGTTCGGTGTCGTCCCATTCGTTTCTAGGAGGTATGTGTTATCACCTGTTTGTTAGAGCATCTATATGTTTGTCAGCAACTCTATCCATACATGATTTAACGTAAAAACTAACCAAAAAGCCTCTTGAAACCTGTTTATTAACAGCTTAACGAGGTTCACAGCTTATTCTAGACATGATTGTTTAATGGTGGTTTAATGATAAAGAAAATGACTTGTACGTTAGAGAGGAAATTTATGTAGAAAGTCTTGAGTTTTTTTTTTCCGGAACATGCCTCTTTCTATTGAAAAACACGTTTCTTTCGTGTATGAAACAGTTCTCTCAAACAAAAATATTTCCAATATATACAGACAGATTAATTTGTACAGACAATTTTGTCCATAGAAGACTTAATAGAAAATCAACCAAAGAGCCAGTTACTCGTTCCTTATATTGTTGTTATTTTTTCTATATCAATTTATTTATCTTCTATTTATTAAATCTTACATTTTTGTCGTCGTTAGAAAGTCATAAATTTAAGTAAAGTGATATACTTGAATATAAGTAGGATCAAACGAGAACATGTTAAAATAAAAAACAACAAAATGGTCAAATCACATGTGAATTTGTACTAAAATCACATGTGATTATAGAACACAGTCAAAGCAGGGGTAAGCGGACGACTTGGCCTGTGACCCTAGGACGAGACCATAATCATGTGAATAATATGTGATCTTACACCATTTTACATATGATTTAGTTGTAAAATCAAATGTAATTTGACCCTTTTTTCATATGATATAATTAACATCGGTAAATACTGTATTTTACTTTTAATCAAATAAAGAGTTACAATTAACATAATATCTTTAAAGATATTTTTGACTTTATTCTGATTTTTTGCACTAAAATTAAATACCGACTATGATAGATTGTAATTACATATTTTTTAAATAATCATAAAATAAGAAAATTATTATTTTAATAATATTGTTGAAATTGTATTTTTATTTATCTTTATATTATTATTATATATTTGACTTATGACAAATTCAACCAATCAGATAAAATAAATATGTTGTTCCTCTAAACAAATCTTTTGTTAAAATTTAAATTGTTTAATATAAACTATAAGGGTATATGCACAATGTAACGAGATATATCTCGATTTCAATATTTTTTAATTCTTTGTCTTTGTCAATGTTATAACACGATTTTATATGGTTTTGAGAAAATGATAATGTTTTTATGTTTGAATAAAATATAAATTCGAAGATCTCATAAAAATTTGATTTTTTTTTATCAATATTAGAATCAAATTAAGTATCTAAAAGTTCTTGTTTTTTTGTGTAATTTCTTTAATTCAATTTTTTATTATAATTTAATAATGAAGTAATTTATTTTCGGTTTAATAATATAATTTTTTATAAAGATAATAATTAAGTATTCTCTTATATGTTAACAATTATCCTAATTATGTTTACGAATTTTTATATTCAAAATGAAATGTTTATCGTATATTTGATTATGTTTATCTGTAGTTAGTTACACAAATTCCAAATGAAGCTTTAATAAGTTATACTTACGCACAATTTACTTATAATTTTGAATTTTAACTAACATACATCAATAAACAATATTTTATACATAAAAAAATGATTTTTAAATTTTTTTTTATCAAATGTTTTATAATATAGTATAGATATCATTTAAAATTTAATTTTACATTTCCATTTTTGGTAATTATTAGAAGGTATTAATAACATTGGTTACAATACATTTAATTTTAATTATAACTAGAAGTCAAATTTGGAATATTCTTGGTTGAAAAAGTCAGCAATTTAATTATTAGTCAAAATCTTTGACCCAACTCAAGAGCTCTACCATCAATTCTCTTGCTACAAAGAGGTCAAATTTAACTTTTTCTATGTTGACAATGTACATTTTTTTTTTCACCTTTTCAACTTTTTAAGGGTGCTAATGATATCTGTGATAAGGTTAATTACCGGTAACGTTAAACGATCTTGTATAGAACCCGTCTTTTGGGCACTGAAAATTTGACTGAAGTTGTCATTTCGTTAAGTTGTTTTCATTTTTCAGCCATTTTTGTATCTCATTTCGACTTTTAGCTATTTCTTACGCATAAACCTTACACATGCCAGTAACGTTTGCTTTTCTGGGAAAAAAAAGATCCTTATGCATTTATGTGTAGCTTTTTCTTATGTGTAACTTTTCTTTCAATTTAAAAATAGGTGGTTTAAGTCAAAAATGAGGTTTATCCATAACTTTTTTTAATGCGTAACTTTTTTTGACCGAAAAGTAAACCTTACATATATGTATAATAGAGGTTAAAAGTTAAAATGAGGTACAACAGTGGCTGACAAGTGAAACCCTTTGATGTGATTGGCTATTTTGATCAATTTACCCTGGGTATCACATTGGCACATTTGTTGAGGCATTTTGTGAGATGAGTTAACGGTTAAGGCAAGCGTTCGAACGTGAATCTGTTATGCATTTGGACAAATTCACTCACACCTTTTCACATACGTTAACCTTTAATTCAGTTGGATTGTTTTTCAGGGTATCAATTGACAGTCCAAAATAACGATGCTATGTTGACTTATACACCATGCAAACAAAAGTTGTATGGGTAGACTAAAATCATCACTGTCTATTAATTTCTTTCTCACACATATTAACATCAAGATTTTTTTTTTACATTTTTAATGCATGATTCGATATGATTTTGACATAAATACATCAAACGACCCTGACTGATTTGGTTCAATGTTCAGGTCACTAGGGGTGATATCCGGGATGACGGGTGGTGGAGGAAACGTAGGGGCTGTTTTGACACAAGTCATATTCTTTAGGGGGTCAAGATACTCAACCGAAGAAGGTATTACTCTAATGGGAGTAATGATAATGTGTTGCTCACTCCCCATTCTTTTCATATACTTCCCTCAATGGGGTGGTTTGTTCTTGGGACCAACTAAAGGATGTACGGAACAAGACTATTATTTGTCTGAATGGTCGACAGCCGAAAAAGAACAAGGGTTTCATAAGATGAGTGTTAAATTTGCCGAGAACAGTAGGACGGAAAGAGGCAGAAAAGGTACATCTGCTCCAATTCCATCTGATAATGAAAATCCGTCTACTGTACTATAAGTTTGTAAAACACCCTTTTCAGCTTTATGTTTGGTGAAGAATTTAAGAATGATGCTTTCATGTTTGATCATAGCATAGTTTCATTAATGACTTGTATTTTACGCAATTAAAGTTGTATATTTTTCTGGGTCAGATAGATGACCTGTTATGTGTAATGGTTTATGTTTGCATCCATGATATCTAAGAATTTTCGGTACCATTCTTACGGGTATTTGGTAAGGTGCTTAATGATTTGTGGGTCTAAGAAATGGCTGATATATGCAATCAAAGTCTTCCTCGATAGATCAGAAACATAATAACTTAAATATCAACAACACCAGTTTGTATTAAAAGTGGAAACAGTAATAAATTACAATTATTAGTTTTAATATTTAAAACATGTTTCAGTAATAATCGAGAATATTCTATGGGGTAGTTACCAAATGACCGAACTAACCCTCACTTAGTCAACTTTGTTAACCTTAATAACCTTTCAATTGTGAATCAGCAACCTTATTTGTGTTGGTTTTGTTTATACATTTTTTATTTTACAAAGATTTTAATTTTATGAGTTAAATTTTATGACTCGATCTACTTCATGTATTTTGATTCATTACGTCTCAGTAAAAACATTACAAAAATGCACAAACCGAGTTCAATCATTTTCAACCAA
>NC_037539.1:750384-789294 GCF_001531365.2 Cynara cardunculus var. scolymus
ATCGCAGCCTGATGAAACGGATTTCGTCGAAGATAACTATAGAGGTAATATATGAATAACATTTATTTATTGATGGATAACTGATCAAACCGCCTTATGGTCTCCGATTATAAAATATGACGTTCATTCATCCCGAAAAGATAACGGTCACGTGATCATAATTAAATTGTTTTTTAGATAATCATTTTGAGCGAGTTTTCTAAAACAATATTTGTATCTGACTTTTTTTTGGGTTTCTAATTAGATACGGTTCAATCGTTTTAACTAACAGAATTCACTTATTGTTACTGATATGCCATTTTCAAAAACCTTGGTTCTACGATCCATTTCAAGAGCTATATGTTAGCGATTGAAATGGCATACATGGTTTCTGTGACAAGCCAACGTTATTGTTCTTATGATTTCAAGAACGACAAGATCGACCCCCCCAGTTCCCAATACTTACATTTTGCCCTCTTCAGTCTTTAGATCAATAAAAACGAACTAAAAAATAAATGTTTTGGGTTATTATATAATTGTTTAAAATAATTTAATAAAAAAGCAATCATTTAGTAAAAAGTATGTTTTTCAAATCAATTCTTATTGAATTTTGGACCAGATCTGTCGATTTCATCATCAGATAAGGTTCAATCATTTCAACTGATAGAGACCGGTTATGGTTAATATGCATAAATTTTATTATTCAAACGGATTTATGATAATTGATTATGCAATCCTACATGTTTATTCGTTCTGAAAAGATAATGGTTAGAAAAATCATCATTAAATTTCTTTTTGGTTTATAAGGTTAAATCGTTTCAACTAAACGACTTCAGATATGGTTATAATCAACAACAAAAAACGATAATATCTACAAAAAAAAAGAAGTAAATGTTTAATCAAGATGACGAGCAAAATAGAGAAAAGTAGTTCATCAAAAATAACTGTAGAAGTAAACTATGAACGACATTTATTTCTTAATGGATAAATGATCAAACAGTTTTATCATCATCGATTTTAAACTCCTTGACATTTATTGATCCCGAAAAGATAACCGATGCAGCGATCATCGTTGATCACTTTTTGGGTCATCAAATTTGCAAGTTTTCTAAACATGGTCGTTTACAGACCGACCCTCGTTAGTTTTCTAACCAGATAAGGTTCAGTAGCTTTAAATCAATAAAAAATAAGAACATTAATTGAAATAAATGTTTTTGGTTATTTTTATAAATGTTTCAAATAATTTAATATAACTGTAATCATTGATTTTTAGTGATTTCCTGACTAAATCTATCGATTTTATTATAAGATAAGGTTAAATAGTTTTAACCGATAAATAACAATTATCGTTTTTAACTGGTTTTTAATTACTGGCAAAAATAAACAAATTGTGAACAACTGAAAATAACTATAGAAGTAAAATATGACAACTTTCATCTATCAAACGGTTTTATGATCATCGATTTTAAACTACTGGATGTTTATCTGTCTTGAAAAGATAATGGTTGGAAGGATCGTTATTGAATTATTTTTAAGGTCATATGTTCAGTCGGTTCAACCGAACGACTTTAAAAACAGTTATAATCAACAACAGTAAATGATAATTCAACAAAAAAGTAAATGCATAATCAATATGACAGGTAAAATAGAGAGCACGATTCACCGAAAATAACTGTAAACGTAAACTATGAAAAATATTTCCTTTTTATAAATAAACGGTCAAACAGTTTTTAATATCGATTATGTTGTTGAGATTGAAATGGTATACGTGGTTTCCAGAATAGACCAACGTTATTGTTCTTATGATTTCAATAAGGGCAACATAGGTCCCCCAAGTTGTCAATAGTTACATTTAACCCCCTTCATACCAAGAAAAACAAATTCCTTAATTAAAATAAATGTTTTGGGTTATTACATAAAGGTTTAAAATAATTTAGTATAAAAGTAATCATTCAGTAAAAAGTATGTTTTCCAAAACAATTCTCATCAACTTCTAAACGAGATCTGTCGATAATGAGATCTGTCGATTTCGTCATCAGATAAGGTTCAATCATTTCAACTGATACAGACAAGATAATGATTAGAAGAATCGTCATTAAATTTATTTCGGGTTCATACGATTGAATCATTTCAGCTCTACGACTTTAGATATGGTTATAATCAACAACAACAAAAAAGTAAGTAAATGCTTAATCAAGATGACGAGCAAAATAAAGAAAAACATAGAAGTAAACTATGAACAACATTATTCATTAATGAATAAATGGTTAAACAGTTTTACCATCATCGATTTTAAATTCCAGGACATTGAATGATCATGAAAAGATAATTGGTGCAACGATCATCGTTGAATTGCTTTTTTGGGTCATCATTAATTTTAAGCAAGTTTTTCAAACATAGTCGTTTTACAGATCGACTCTCACTGATTTTCTAACCAGATAAGGTTCAGTAATTTTAACCGATCGAATTCAGTTATGATTTATATAAACCAATAAAATAAGTCCATTAATTAAAATAAATATTGAAATATAATTGAATATAAAAGTAATCATTGCCAGTGAAATCATGGTGTTCGTGAATAATCCCTGTTGTTTTATTATTTAATTTTATCACCAGAAATGGTTCAATCGTTTCAACTGGTACAGCTTAGTTATGATTTATAATCAACCATCAATCTAAGCAAAAACAAATAAATTGAAAACAATCAAAACTAAATATACAAGTAAAGCATGAGTAACTGTTAATCAAACAACAATATGCTAAGCGATATTAAAATCATGGACGCTTATTTATCTTGAAAATATACTGATTAAAACGATGATAACTGAATTACTTTTTGCATAACAGGTTTATTGTTTTAACCAAACCACTTCATACACGATTATGAGTCATCACGTTATGCAAATTTTTCGAAACATAGTTTATTACATAATGAATCTTATTGGTTTTTTCACCGGATAAGGTTTAATCGTTTCAATTAGTCAAGTTCAGTTACGACTTTTAATCAAATAATATTGTATAAGATTTACAAAAATAAACGAATAATTGCTTATCAAATAAAGAAACACAATTATTTGAGGTTGAATACGGCTGAAATCAGCACGACAATGTGATCGATCTCACCAGTCATCACCAACGCTTAAGACGGCAGTCGTCAATCGATGTCTTACGACTACCGTATCAACACCAGAAACCACCAATCGGTTTTTCTAACACTCCTAAGCATCATCAAACCATTAACTAAGGCTTAGGATTAAAGATTACCATTAATCGATGTTGCAATGATGAAGACTCCAAAAAAACGATGAAGGCTCCACTTTGGTTTTAAGATTTCAAAAAGGGCAACATAGACCCTTGGGTTTCCATATTTACATTTCACCCCCTTCGAGTTAACAAAAACAAGAACATTAATTAAAATAAATACTTTGTGTTATTACATAAATGTTTAAAAATAATTCCATATAAATGTAATCATTTAGTAAAAGCATACCTTTCCTAAACGGTTCTCATTGATTTCTCGACGAATTATGTCAATTTTATTAACAGATAAGGTTAAATAGTTTTAAATGACATATATCAATTACCATTTTTAACTGGTTATTAATTACAGGTAAAAATAAACAAAGTGAGAACATCGAAAATAACTACAGGAGTAAAATCCGAATCATCGAATTTAAAGTACTTGATGTTTATTATGTCTTTAAAAGATAATGGTTAGAAGGATCATCATCGAATCACTTTTTGGGTCATGTGTTYAGTTGTTTCAACCGAATGACTTCAAGAACAGTTATAATCAATACCTAAAAATGGTAATAATTAAAAAACTGTAAATGCTTACTTAATGTAGCAAAGCAAAATAAAGAAAAATAATTCATCAAAATAACTACAGAATTAAAATATGATATCTAACAATCTTCGGTACCGTTCTTATGGGTATTTGGTGAGGTGCTTAATGACTTGTGGGTCTAAGAAATGGCTGATAGATCAGAAACATAATAACTTAAATATCAACAGTTTGTATTAAAATTGGAAACAATAATAAATTATAATTATTAGTTTTAATATTTAAAACATGTTTCAGTAATAATCGAGAATATTCTACCGGGTAGTTACCAAATGACCGAACTAACCCTGACTTAGTCAACTTTGTTGACCTTAATAACCTTTCAATTGTGAATTAGCAACCTTATTTGTGTTGGTTTTGTTTATATATTTTTTATTTTAAAGAGATTTTAATTTATGAGTTAAATTTTATGACTCGATCTACTTCATGTACTTTGATTCATTACGTCTCAGTAAAAACATTACAAAAATGCACAAACCGAGTTCAGTTACAACTTTTAATTCGCCTACAAAAACTTTAAGTGCTTATTGCAGCCTGATGAAACAGATTTCGTCAAAGATAACTATACAGGTAATATAGTAATAAGATTTATTTATTGATGGATAACTGATCAAACCGCCTTATGGTCTCCGATTATAAAATATGACTTTCATTCATCCCAAAAAGATAACGGTCACGTGATCATAATTAAACTGAATTTTAGATAATTATTTTAAGCGAGTTTTCTAAAATAATATTTTTATCCGACTCTTTTCGGGTTTTCTAATCAGATAAGGTTCAATCGTTTTAACTAACAAAATTCACTTATTGTTACTGATATGCCATTTTCAAAAACCTTGGTTCTACGATCCATTTCGAGAGCTATATGTCAGCGACTGAAATGGCATACGTGATTTCTATGACGAGCCAACATTATTGTTCTTATGATTTCAAGAATGACAAGATAGACCCCCCACCCCCAGTTCTCGATACTTACATTTCGTCCTCTTCAGTCTTTAGATCAATAAAACCGAACTAAAAAATAAATGTTATGGGTTATTACATAAATGTTTAAAATAATTAAATAAAAAAGTAATCATTTAGTAAAAAGTATGTTTTTCAGATCAATTCTTATTGAATTCTGGACCAAATCTGTCGATTTCATCAGCAGATAAAGTTCAATCATTTCAACTGATAGAGACCGGTTATGGTTAATATGCATACATTTTATTATTCAAACGGATTTATGATCATTGTTTATGCAATCCTACATGTTTATTCGTTCTGAAAAGATAATGATTAGAAAAATCATCATTAAATTTCTTTTTGGTTTATAAGGTTAAATCGTTTCAACTAAACGACTTCAAATATGGTTATAATGAACACCAAAAAAAACGATAATAAATACAAAAAAAATAAGTAAATGTTTAATCAAGATGACGAGCAAAATAGAGAAAAGCAGTTCATCAAAAATAACTGTAGAAGTAAAATATGAACGACATTTATTTCTTAACAGATAAATGGACAAACAGTTTTATCATTATTGATTTTAAACTCCTTGACATTTATTGATCCCGAAAAGATAACTGATGCAACGATCATCGTTGATCACTTTTTGGGTCATCAAATTTGCAAGTTTTCTAAACATGGTCGTTTACAGACCGACCCTCGTTAGTTTTCTGACCAAATAAGGTTCAGTAGCTTAAAATCAATAAAAAATAAGAAGATT
Organism: Cynara cardunculus var. scolymus; assembly: GCF_001531365.2. Classification (NCBI taxonomy): domain Eukaryota; kingdom Viridiplantae; phylum Streptophyta; class Magnoliopsida; order Asterales; family Asteraceae; genus Cynara; species Cynara cardunculus. The sequence continues at coordinate 755,916 of NC_037539.1, forward strand.
AATTAAAATAAATGTTTATGGTTATTTTATAAATGTTTCAAATAATTTAATATAAATGTAATCATTGATTCTTAGTGATTTCCTGCTAAATCTATCGATTTTATTATAAGATAAGGTTAAATAGTTTTAACCAATAAATAACAGTTATCGGTTTTAACTGGTTTTTAATTACTGGCAAAAATAAACAGATTGTGAACAACTGAAAATAACTATAGAAGTAACATATGACAACTTTCATCAATCAAACGGTTTTATGATCATCGATTTCAAAGTACCAGATGTTTATTCGTCTTGAAAAGATAATGGTTGGAAGGATCATTATTGAATTATTTTTTAGGTCATATGTTCAGTCGTTTCAACCAAACGACTTTAAAAACAGTTATAATCAACAACAGTAAATGTTAATTCAACAAAAAAGTAAATGCATAATCAATATGACAGGCAAAATAGACAGCACGATTCATCGAAAATAACTGTAAAAGTAAACTATGAAAAATATTTCTTTTTTATAAATAAACCGTTACAGTTTTTAATATCGATTATGTTGTTGCGATTGAAATGGTATACGTGGTTTCCAGAACAGACCAACATTATTGTTCTTATGATTTCAAGAAGGGCAACACAGGTCCCCCAAGTTGTCAATATTTACATTTAACCCCCTACATATCAAGAAAAACAAATTCCTTAATTAAAATAAATGTTTTGGGTTATTACATGAAGGATTAAAATAATTTAAAATAAAAGTAATCCTTCAGTAAAAAGTACGTTTTTCAAAACAATTCTCATCAATTTCTAGATGAGATCTGTCGATTTCGTCATCAGATAAGGTTCAATCATTTCAACTGATACAGACAAGCTATGATTTTAATCACTCATCAATGACAAGCAAAAACAAACAAATAGAAAATAAGCAAAAATAGCTATATAAGTAAAATATGAATAACTTTTATTAATCAAACAAATTCAAGATCATCGACTATGAAATCCTCGACGTTTATTCATCCCCACAAGATAATGATTAGAAGAATCGTCATTAATTTTTTTTTCGGGTTCATACGATTGAATCATTTCGGCTATACGACTTCAGATATAGTTATAATCAACAACAGCAAAAAAAAGAAAGTAATGCTTAATCAAGATGACGAGCAACATAAAGAAAAATATAGAAGTAAAAATTTGAACAAAATTATTCATTAATGAATAAATGGTCAAACAGTTTTACCATCATCGATTTTAGACTCCAGGACATTCAATGATAACGAAAAGATAATTGGTGCAACGATAATCGTTCGCTTTAACCAAACAACTTCATACACGATTATGGGTCATCACTTTATGCAAAATTTTCCGAAACATAGTTTATTACATATTGAATCTTATTGGTTTTCTCACCAGATAAGGTTTAATCGTTTCAACCAGTCACGTTCGGTTACAGCTTTTAATCAAATAATACTGTATAAGATTTACAAAAATAAACGAGTAATTACTTAATCAAATAAAGAAACACAATTATTTGAGGTTGAATACGGCTGAAATCAGCACAACAACGTGATCGGTCTCACCAGTCACCAACAACGCTTAAGGCGGCAGTCGTTAATCAACGTCTTACGACTGTCGTATCAACGTCAGGAAACCACCAATCGGTTTTTCTAACACTCCTAAGCATCATCAAACCATTAATCAAGGCTTAGGCTTAAAGATTACCATTAATCGATGTTGCAATGATGAAGGCTCCACTTTGGTTTTAAGATTCCAAAAAGGGCAACATAGACCCTTGGTTTTCCATATTTACATTTCACCCCCTTCAAATTAACAAAAACAAGAGCAGTAATTAAAATAAATACTTTGGGTTATTACTTTAAAAATAATTCCATATAAATGTAATCATTTAGTAAAAGCATACGTTTCCTAAACGGTTATCATTGATTTTCTATGTTGACTTTATTGACAGATAAGATTAAATAGCTTTAAATGACATATATCAATTACCATTTTTAACTGATTATTAATTACAGACAAAAATAAACAAAGTGAGAACATTGAAAATAACTATGGGAGTAAAATCCGAATCATCGAATTTAAAGTACTTGATGTTTATTCTGTCTTTAAATATTAATAATGGTTAGAAGGATCATCATCGAATCACTTTTTGGGTCATGTGTTCAGTTGTTTCAACCGAATGACTTCAAGAACAGTTATAACCAATACCCAAAAATGGTAATAACTTATAAACAATAAATACTTACTCAATGTGACAGAGCAAGATAGAGAAAAATAATTCATCAAAAACAACTACAGAAGTAAACAATGAAAAATATTTATTTACTCATGTATAAATGGTCAGACAGTTTCTTGGCCATCAAATTTAAACTGCTGGACATTCATTGTTTATGAAAAAATGGAGGGATCATCACTGAATTGCTTTTTTAGGTCATCAGTTTAAGGAAGTTTTTTAAAAAGAACGAATAATATTAAGTGATATCTTAATTTTCTTGAAGTCAATTAAGTCAAACTCATCTTGGCCCATTGTTCTAAGCAAATTCTTGGCCCACCAAGCGGCCCAGGCCCAAAGTCAATGCAAGCATTAGAGTTACATTAATGGTCCTTCAACATTTACAGTTTTACAAAAACAGTCCCTCAACTAACATACTTCATCATAAGATCTCGACATTTCGTGCACCGAACCACTACCACCACCCCCACCCTTTCTTAAGCAATAGTTGATGCTAGATGGTACCAATGGACCCTTTGAGTTCCCATATGAATTCCAACACAAAGCTCGTTGAAGTTGAGATCCTCCAAGGAGTCCTCCGAAAGGTTTTAATTGGATATCAGAAAGATCAATATCAGTACACGGAACGTCAGTACTACATGCTAGATGTATTGGTTGAGTCGAATAAGTCCCTATTATTCTATCAAATCTGACACTCTTTATCGCGACAGAGTTTGTCTGGTTCTGACAAACAACTTTGTCACAGTAGTATTGGTTGATTACTATCGGGAAATTAACATTTGCTACCTCAATGTTTGAAAATGTAACATTCTTGACCATCCCTTTTCCACCCTATCACAAAAACAAGAATTAGAACAAAATCAGATAAAATTAAGGGGTTGTTCAGTACAATTCATTTTAAAAACGAATTCTACATATTATATATGTCCATACCTGCCATGTCTTGATTCTTGCTCCGTACAAAGCATCTTGAATGACAGAATTCTCTACAAGAATGTTTGATACACACGCCGTACTTTTATCTTTCCCTAATCCTCCTAAACTGAAGTTATAAGATTGGTGAACAATAATTAATACATACAAAAAAAAAAAAAAAACTGGCTTGAGAAAATATAGAATATTATATACAGTCTCAGGGTTAAAAAAATCATTGAATGTATAAATTGTCATCTGATTTTTTGTATGAGGTACCTTATACCGTGGCCGGGACCACAATTTATATGATGGATGTGAACATTGGAGCACCCGGTCTGTATGGAAACACAATCATCCCCTGTTATACGATCAATTGTTATTGTCTAATTTTCGGTAACATTCATATTGTTATTGTCTAATTTTCGGTAACATTCATATTGTTACGTAAAAAATATGCTTTTACTAGTACTTTGAGTGTTTGCTCAAAGAATTGACCTAACGACCACTTAGGGTCCCTTTAACTTGGTTATAGCAAACGATAAAGAATTGAAAAAATTTCAAAGCTTTTTGTAACGAAATTGCCGTACCAGTTCCAACATTTGAATGCATGATTTCTACATCACGGGTGTTCTGAAGATGAATGCCATCAGTGTTCGGACTATTTCTAGGTGCCGAAATAGTGATGTTGTTGACCTTGACTCGTTCTGAGTTGTCGAATTTCAAATGAACTTGTGGACTATTTCTTATCGTGATATCACGAACTATGGTATCTTCGCTTGCATAAAATCTCAAAGCCTAGTTCAACAGATAACACAACCATCAACATAAAAAAACGGGTAATTCAACAATTATTTTGTCAACATCAGTAACTCAGTTATTAAATAGTTGTATCTTACAGTCGGTTTTATATCTGAAATGTGTTTAGATTTGATTGGATCCCACCAATTACAGCCTTGACCATCAATGGTACCACTTCCTTGGATGGTCAAATTGTAAACCCATTTGAAATTTATCCACTGGTACAAGTTTGACTTTGACCATGTTCCAATTTTGGGTGGTGCTAGTAGAGTTCCGTCTATCTGTTACATAAAAGAGATTGTTTGGTTAGGGGTATTAAATAGTTATTAATAAAATTGAGTATAAAAAAATACTGTTTGGTTTTATATAATATAATGGATCTATCCCCCCCCCCCCCAATAAACCCAAATTTTCATTCGAGGTTAAAAGGGGTGAACGGAAATTCTCTGTCATTTCATTCCTCTGTCTGAAACAGTTTATAAATATTTATAGAGAAATCACCTGAAAAATAATGTGACCCATACATGGGCCTTGAAGGGTTATAGGTTTTATTAGAAAGTTGTGATTTAATGGAATCTGAAGAACTCCTCCGGGAACTTTGCATGCTGCTTTCCATGCTCCTATGAGTTTCTGTACAAAATGTAGACATAAAAAATAAATTTACATAATAAATTGCATTTATTGACATTACTGTCACTTAAGCTCATTCAGCAGCTGAGATTAGTGGGGCTTCAGATTGAACCCACGACCTGTCTCATTTGAACAAAATTGCTACATCCTTCTACCAATTGAGCTACACACCAGAGGCATGTGAAACCCACATATAAATCTCTAAAAGAGCCCTTGAGGAGATAAGAAAAGGCTCCAACATAAATAAAGAAGAAATGGTTCAAACCTAGCCGATATGAGAATCTAACATGCCCCCTTCAATGGAGGTTAGGCTAGCATAGATTGTCCCATGGTGTAGGGCCTAGACGAGTACAGGTTGCTCCAAATATGATTGGCTCTGATACTATGTAAAAATATGTGAAACCCCCATTTTAATCTCCAAAAGAGTCTTTTGATGAAAAAATGGAGGTTCCAACATATATAAAGGATAAATGGTTCAAGTCTAGCTGATGTGAGACTCTTAACAGTTGTACTGAAAAACATAATCATTTTTTGAGACTTTATAACAACAAAAATTACAACAGTTGCGAAAGAGGTGTAGGTGGAGTCCACCAGTAAGACGCCGGAATACTGTTTCTTTACCAGCGGGATGAATGTGTTGATTTACTTTTCTCATGATGACTATGGACCAGTACGATGGAAACCCTCAGAGATTCTATCTTTTTTGTTCAAAATTTAGGGAAAAAAATATTGTTTACCTTGGAATCATCAGAAACTCCATTAGCTTTAGCACCAAAAGACAAGATGTTGAAGATGGTTGTAGAATTACAAAAATGTCCAGAACCCTTGTGATGCTTCTTGCAAGGGCTATGGAACTTTCTCCCTTCAACAGAGGGTATTATGGTAAAAAGCCAAAAAAACACCATAAGATTAAAAACAATGAGAGACAAGTGATTCATGTTTTGCTTCTATTGGATACAATTAAGCACTGATTCAGCTTTCAATAAGCTGTGTGCTTGTTGTATGCCTTCCAACTGCCACTTTCTTATAGTTGAACTTTTAAATGTCTTAATAATTGTAGAATATCCTTTATGATGTTAAAATATTCAAATACAATATAATAAATAAAGTTTTTATTTTATATAATATAAATTATTTAAATTGATATAATTATATTAGATCACAGATGACCAAATTGGGTTCGGCACTGCGTAGGCCGGTTGGGTCAGTTTATGGTCCGATGGTTTAGTACCGGTTACACTTTTTAAGAAATTAAAAAGGCTTTATTTGAAATGTATCACAGTATAAAATATAAAAAATCATAATTATAAAAACATGTGTCACATGTGTAAAAAGATATTACATATATATTAAACCGGCCCGGACCAGGAATCAAATGTAGGACCGGCCCGATTGGGCTAGAACTAGGATCGGGACTAATGATCAGGCCTAAAACCGATTTGAAACAAGACCGGTTAATATATAATTCATCATTATACTTCGTATGAGGGTTATTTCAGTCAATTTTATATAAAATGAAGATAGATCGGTTATTCAATCAGTTTTCCTAAATTTTATTAATTTTAATGACTTATATAAAAAAATAAACATTATATTTATTTCTTAAAAGAAAATGTATTTTAACACATTAAATATCTATAATTTATATTATATTATAAAATATTTAACAAAAACTCTTAAAAACCATTTTTTATGAATGTAGTACTGTTTATTTATGCATATTACATAAAATTCAAGATTACAAGTAATTTTGCATAAGTACAACTTATTAAAGCTCTTTTTTTTAAATTGTGTAACTGCAGATAAATATAATCAAATACATGATAAACATCATTTTAATTATAAAAAAACTAAAATATAATTAAGATAATCATTGAATTTAAAAGAATATTTAACTATTATCTTAAAAGAATTATTTTATTAAACCAAAAATAAATTAGTTCGTTATTAAACTTCAATTAAATTATAATAAAAAATTGAATTAAAAAAATTACACAAAAACGAGAACTTTTAAATAGTTAATCTGATACTTATATCAATTATTTTTTTCAAAATTTTATAATATCTTTAAATTTATATTTTATTCAAAAATAAAAATATTTTTTTTCCTTAAAACCACATAAAATCGCATTATAACATCGATAAAGCCAAAAATATAAAACAAAACATTAAAATCAAAATGTATCTCAATGCATTACACGAATACCCTTTTAGTGAATATAAATTATAACCTTACAGTTAATTGGGCTATACCTATACCTTCAGTGATATAAACACTTCGTTAACCATAAGTATCGATTTAAAAAACCCAAATAATACTTTTTATTTGTATATCGATGGGTGAGGTTGTAGTGGATAAGGCTGGTAGCGTCTTTGCTTTTTATTAAACATGTTTTTTTTTAAATATAATTTAATGTTCTTTTTTATTTTTAGATAATTAATTAAAAAAAATACCTACTATTTCTATAGATGTATATCTATATTATATTATAAAAAATTTGACAAAAACTTTTAAAAACTATTTTTTATTCATAAAGTACTATTTATTAATGCATATTACTTAAAATTTAAGATTACAAGTAATTTTATATAAGTACAACTTATTAAAGCTCAAATTTTAAATTCGTGTAACTAACTATTGATAAACATAATCAAATACAGGATAAACAACCATTCTAAATATAAAAAAATATAAAATATAATTAAAATAATTATTGAGTTCTAACATAATGTTTAAGTATTATTTTTGTAAAAAATTATATTATTAAACCAAAAATAAAATACTTTGTTATTAAATTTAAATTAAATTATAATAAAAAAATTAAATTAAAGAAGTTACACCAAAAAAATGAGAACTGTTAAATAGTTAATTTGATACTATTATCGATTTATTTTTTTACAAATTTTTATGTTATTTTCAAATTTATATTTTAATTCAAAATAACATCATCGCCTTCTCAAAATCACATAAAATCGTATTATATCGATAGAGACAAAAAATAAAAACTAAACATTAAAATCGTGATTTATCTCGCTGCATTGTTCGAGTACCCTTCTAGTATATAATAAATAGGCTGAGTTTAAACGGGAATATGATTAAAATGGAAGTAAAGGAGAGTTGGGTTTAAACAAAAAGAGAGTCAAAATAAGAACCATGAATAGGGTCATCCTCTAGCATGTTAAATATGAGATTTTGAACAAAGACCCTGAAATTTTGTGGCCCAAATTTACATGTGTTTAGGGTCTTTTATCGACCTGTGTAAAACTATAGCCGAAATTATTTAGGTTCAAACAATTAATTGTTTGGTTTTAGGTTCAAATCATCAATGGTTTAGGTTTAGTTTAAGATTGTTAATCGTTTTAGGTTTAGCCCATTTTTGTTCTTAACATATATTCTCTGTTATCTTATTTATGCAATGTAATCAATAGTTTTGGATGTAGCAGGACCTTCAAAAAGATTGAAACGTCCATGCCGTAAATATCTTTATTACATATTATATTTATATCCGATAAATAGAACAAATAAATTCACAAACACTTCTCACTTTTAAAAAGGTTTAAACACTTGACTTCCTATAAAATAAAGACTCGTGTATCGTTAAATCAAAACCATTTAGTAAATCCTTTTAGATTGTTGGGTCAAGTGTCCACAATTAAATCCAAGAAACTTATAAGAAAAAGACAACATTAACAATTTTTAGTTTGCTATAAACAATGAGCAAATTGCATGGAAAAGTAACATACTTTAGTTTGATTCCTATTTTAGGTAACGTAATTTCTAAACTTTCATTTTGGTATCTAAGATGTAAAGTTTTAAACATATAAGTACTCGGGTAATCGTTTGAAACATTAACCAGTTACTATGCTGATGTGGCGAATGATGTGGTATCCAACTCAATATTAAGATATTCATGTTGATATCACTCGTCACATCAGCATGATAACCGTTTAATGCATCAACATGTTATTCGGGTACTTAAATGTTCAAAACTTTACATCTTAGATACCAAAATGAAAGTTTTGAAAGTACATTACCGAAAATCGAAATCAAGTAAAAAAGTAAGTTACTTTTTAATGCAATTTGCCCATAAACAATCGACTATGTTCAGCTCCATTCTCAATTCCACATTTTTCAAAACCACAATATCGAACCAAAGACTAAACCCAACTATATATGATGGCAATATCAGTTGTAGACATTTTAGAAGCATTAATTCTCGATTCAGTTATTATTTTATATTACTGATATTTGATTGGAAAAGATGGTTGCTAATGGATTGCACAACATTCTAATGTTTTCCAATTGAAGTGAAATGATTGTTGGAATGAAAAGGGTTAAATTGTTAAAAGAAGGAATTGAATAACACATGAGCATATGCTTTACAACGTAGAAAGATGAGCATGTCATATTGGGGCGGTGCACGATAACCTTATTGTGTATCCCACTTTCTTCTTATTCTTTATTCACTTTGATTCCATCTAAAAGTGTTGTTGCAAAAGTTATGAATCATTTATTTTATATCAATAACATTATGTAATATGTATTTTAATTATATATATTTTTTCAATTAAAGAGTTTATAGTAGTCAACAGTATACAGATAGAACAAATTATATGAAAAACTAACATAATTTAATTTGATTTCTATTTCGGATAATGTACTCTTAAAACTTACATTTTGGTTCCTAAGTTGTAAAGTTTTAAACATTTAAGTATTCGGGTAATCGGTTATCATGTTGATGTGGTATCCAACTCAGTATTATTTGCTGACGTGGTTACTGACATGGGTTTTTTTAATCTAAAATTAGTCTTTTTTTTAATCTAAAATTAGTTTTGAACCAGTTACCTAAGTACTTAAATGTTTAAAACTTTACATTATAGTACGTTATCCAAAATAGGAATCAAGTTAAAGTACGTTATTTTTTTCATACAATTTACCCATACAAATATATTTTGCAGAACATATGGTTCATTGAAATGGTGTTAAGTAATGTTAAGATTATACAATTTACTCTTTGTTGTTATATATAAAAAGACGAAAAATTCAATGGGTTGGACTCACTACTCACAGTGCTTCGTAAGGGCAATCCTGTGTCGTCATCGAGGTGTGCACAAGGAAGTTTTGGTATTGTTTTGAGCGTAAAGAAAGAAAAAGTTGTTAGTATTGTAAACTTATTGAATACTTATGAACTAATCATGATGGTATATACTTTAGTCGAAAATTTTAGATCTGATAATTGTGTTATGGGGTTACCAGGAACCATGACCTTCAGTAATGTACGTAATAGATAGTGAAAGAATGTAACAAATAATGAGAGAACATTATCAACGAATGATTAGTGTTTGATAGTGAATCCAAACTGCATGTTGATATAGGTTTAAATGAAATGAAAATTAACAAATACAATTGGTTGGAGCATGTTGGTATTTGCATTCATTTGTTCAATAAAAGTTGTTCACTTGTTTTAACCTCATAAAACCTTGACGAGTCTTCGGAGTTGTTCTAACTCTAAAAGAATATATTTTAACTGACTATAACAGGATCGTTAGAACTAATCACTTTAGTAAGTAGTGTTTTTATAGTATATATATAGGGGTGGGTTCCTATGAGATTGAGAGTTAAGCTAAAAAGCGTAAGGAATGAATCGCACCATTAGATGCACCAAAATGAGATGCACCAGTGATCAATTCTCGTATCAAGTGCGATTAATGGGTGGGCTTAATATTAAAGGTGATAAAAGGTCTAGATCACGTCTTACGTTTCTCACATTAATTTTTCTTCTCACACGGTCTTTTGAGACACATATATAGAGAAGGGGGGGGGGGGGGGGGGGGGGGTTCAAAGAAAAACTAAAAAAAATGAGAAGTTGAAAAATATTCCCTAATTAATCCAATGGATGTAATTAAAAAGAAGGTTATAACTTCATTTTAATATTAAAAAATCTCAAACCCCCTATTTTTTTAATCGAAAAAAAATATGAAATATGATAAAAATTCAAACGAAACAAATTACACCAAAATAACAATCATATCTTTCGCGTTAATTTGACGTCCATATTCTATATTTTTTTATTCGTTCTTTTTATAATTTTTTAGTTTTCCATTTATTTAGCGCCCCCCGCCCCCCCACACACATACACACACACACACATATATATATATATATGTGTGTGTGTGTGTGTGTGTGGGTTCACATGAGACCAAAGGTTTTTCGTGAGACCGGTAAAACCAATTGATGTTCATTGATCAACTTTATAAGCTAATGATCTAATGGTTTAAAGTTGGACGGTGACAATTTTGCGATTATGAATGTTCAGATTGTAGATCTAATCCAAATGTTGAGAATTGGTTTCATGGGTTTTATGAAAAACTTTTGATCTCACATGATCTCAAGTCTATATATATAATCCCTATCATTTTATTAAATATTTATAAAAAAGTAGGGTTCCAATAGTTTTATTGGATAACAACTTGAAAGGTGATGTTTCTTAAATGAGAGTTTTATTTTGTATATAGTATTATGGGATATTGGTTGAATTCCCACCAAGTTTAAACTTTCCCTCACATTATAACATCAAAATACGTTTTAACAAAAGACAATATATTACAAGTTTCACAGAAAAATATGAATCTTGACTTAATTCTATCCTCCAAACTTTCCATCTCCAGCTTCAACAACCGAATCTACTCCAAAAATTCTTGGGAGTTGGGAGAACAACTTATTCGGCCCACTTGGATTCATAATCATGGATTACTCGAGACTCGAGAGGCCCATAAATTTAATGGCCCATCAACATGTTTCTACAATATTTCTTTCTAAACTCCCTCCCTCCAAACTCATTATTTGACAACAAAAAAAAAAACCAAAGTTATATTTAGTATTGATTGTTTGGTAGTAGCTTAATGATATATAGAAAGTGACTTATTCAACAAGCAAGCTTCTAAAAGAAAGTTGTATGTATAAAATAGTCAACTTTTTTTCCTTCCCAAACCTACCTCTTCGAATTAAAAAAAAAACAAAAACAATGATTAAATCCAAAGTTCATTTTTGCTCCACCCTTCGACGATTTCCACTTGTTAAGACATAGAGTCCACTAAGCATATCTTGAGTTGGTGGGTTCAGAACGTCGTGAGACAATTCGGTCCATATCCGGTGTTTGTCCCCAATCTTATAAAGACGTCATTATTTTTTTTTTTAAATAACCGAAGATTTTTAATTGGATGAGGAATCGAGATATCAGTACACATTAAATATTTAGTAAACAGGTCAAAATTTAAAAAAGAGTGATTTACATTACATTTTTCGTCCCGGTGGTTTTCTAAGAACTGCTATTTCCGACCCTGTAATTTTGAAATTACAATCTTCAGTTTACAATACACGGTTGTTTGTGTCCTGACGGTTTATACTTCATTGTTCATACTTGAAAAAAAGGAGTTAATCTCAGAAATGAAAACAACAACAAATTATAAACTATACAGTCAAAACCGTAATTCCAAAACCATATGGACCAAAAGTCACAAATTTTAACATACCATAAGGACGAAAAAAGTAACTATTTACAGTCAAAAAATAAAATAAGAAAAGACCAGTCAAGAAGACATGGTACATGGTCCGGAAACCCGAACTTATTAGGATCGGAAAGGATGAACCAACAAGGACCTGACTTCATCCGTATGCCCACACCTTTTTATGCCAAGAGTACCAAACAATAATTATTTCATCAGACAATACAAAGAAAAAAATAGGAGTAATTTCTGTTGAATTATTATTTATTTATTTATAATTATTATTGTTTTTGTCACGTAAATACAGTTTCTGTGAAGAATTTCAATCATCATAAAAATCCTGATTACCAGAAAAACTACCCATAATTGCTAACTGCATGTTTTCAGATGGCTTCCAGTGCCTCTTCCTTTGATTTATAAACCAGTTGTTGATTTGCTTCTGATCTAATCCCGTTGACTCCGCCAACGCTATTTTATCAGCTTCCTACATTCATTCATTACTTATCACTTCATCAAATTCCCATTATCATTATCATTTCTTAAATCTTTATTTTATTTGAACAGATAAGAGTAAGATGAAGAAAAAACCCCCCGAAATTATATTTTAAAAAATGACTTACACTCTAATAACCATTCATGTATAAGATGTGCATACAAGTAATTGAGGTTGTTTCCTGGTATATATGCATGTGTGCACATAGCAAATCAGAAAAATTACTTGTATGCATATGTGCATACCGGACAATTGAATGGTTACTAATGTGTTCCTCAATTTTTTTTTGTTTTTTTTTTTTGCAATTCTTTTGCTTAACATGACAATATCTATCCATATGCATATATTAGAAAAACATGTAGTACCTACCGTAGGGTAAGGCCATTTGTAATGGGAATCCCACCATTCAAGCAAAGTTTGCCTTGCTTCATTTGGGAGCTTTCCTTTCTTCTTCTTCTTAGAAAACTCATGTCTAAGGGAACTTATATGGCCACCAAATTTCCGCAATAATGTATCTTTCAGTTCTTGCTCTTCTCGGCTCACTTGGGTGTTTTCCGTCTCTCCTCCACTAAATTCTTCTTCCGATGATACGGTTCCATCATCTGAGATATATATATATATATACATACATACACACATACATACGTGTATGTAAGTGATTTAATGAATCAATAACCCATTGAGAAGTAAGGCCAGTAGCACTTATACGACTAAAGATCAGCATCACATCCCCGGACAATGTGAACTACTTTAAATAGCTAAACTTGTGAGTTCAGGCAGTCACATATAACATACATTCATGAAACATACATGTATTTTTCGGATAGAAGAAACGACTTGAAATTATAAAATTGCAAGGCCCGAGGTTATATAATACAATCTTTTTCTTCGTGATCATTGTATTCACCGTGGGAATATGTTTAACTCAATTGGATTACTCTCCAAAAAAGCCTTAGGAGACTAGGAAAGGTTCCAACATATATAGAGGCGGAGATGAACAGGTCCATGTACAGCCGATGGTGGGACTCTAACAAGCCCCCATCTAATGTCCCCGAGTGTCACGAGGGGGATAGAAGAATACAAATTGCACAAGAACACAATAAAGGCATGATCAGGATTCCAGCTTGGGATGCTTATGAGGCTGGAGTAGAACAGGACACAAGCATCCCGATACTCACAGAAGATTACAAGCGGGTGACACACCATGTAATGCTTCAAAGAATTCGTTTCGAATAAATGGAGTAAGTTGACGATTGATGGTGTATATAGCTGAGGCCAGAGAGGGATGCCCCGCCCTAGATGCAATTTCTCAAGGCATTTGGCAAAGATTAAAAAAAGCTTCGAATAGTATCTAGAATGTGTTTGTTGTTTACTTACAACACGGCCATCTTGCTAGGATGTGCCCAGACAAGAGAATCGAGGAAAGGTGTCTTGTTGGCAAAGGAGTGTTCTTTGTTCTCTTATGACATTATCAACGTAAAAAGAACTTTGATTGGCTGACAGAATTGAACATGGATCATATTGGGAAATTTGATATAAATTTGTGGGAGTTCAAGAGTGATTTCTTGATGAGAAAGGAGTGTGGTCATCTAGATATGGTCCAAGTAAAGCGAGCGATTGTGAGAATATGTGGAATCTCAGTAGATTATTCTTACAAAAACCCTACGAGAGGAGAGTTTCAAGATATTTTGAGGAGAGATGGTCTAACTCTAGCCGATACGGGACTCTAACACGTCTCTCCATGAAGCTAGATGGACACAAAATTTCTCAGTGTAACAAGTAAAGGGGCTAGACGAGTACAAATTGCCGTAAGGTGTCGAATCCTTAGGAAGGTAGACAACGACTCGGGTACCATGTGAGAAAATATAGAACTCCATTAGGTTATTTTCTAAAAGAGTCACCTAGGAGAGAATGATTGCCATAAGGTGTCGAATCCTTAGCCAATGTAGAACCCTAACATTCACAATGGGTAAAAGATGCAACATTGGAGTAGAAATTTTATATAAAAAAACAAAATGAATTCGCAGGAATCGAAGACCAGATAATGTTTATTTTTTCCACTCACTAGAAAAGCTTTTAAGGTGGAATAAAACACTAAAATTCATATTTAAGTGGTTTGCCGGAGTGAATGGTGGTTCGCCCAATATGGCGGCCGCTCTTGAATACCTGCAAAATGGCAAGGTTTTTAACGGCCGGTTGGAAGGCTTTCTCCGGCGAAAACACATAAATAACAGTCGCTAGGAAATGTTCTTATCACTCTATTTCCATTAATTCTTCCCATAACACTCTTGACCAAACCACAAAGGTGGTGCATTGTGGTTTGAGCTTGACTCCAAAGGTCAAAAATACCAAGAGGTCCCATGTTCAAATCCAAGGAGGAACAAAAATCATCTTGTGACCACGGAGGTTAAAATGCAGTGAGTTCGAGCTATCTGCAAAGCAGATGATCGTTCTAGGATTAATCGCCTGACATAATGGATTGGTTGGATATCCAGGTTAATAAAAAACACTCTCACCAGAAACCATGGCCAAAAAACTCATCTTTACTGCCATAAAGTGACCATCAAACCCACTTTTTTTCACTTTAGTCTAATCACCACACAATTTATATTGAATTTACAGGACTTCTAAAGTGTATTCAATCACAATTCTTTATAGGATTTATAAGTTATTCCTATGTAAAAGTGTTAAGGAAAAGTTTATTAAATATTTGAAATGTTACAACATTTTTAATTAATTGTCATGTTAACTATTTTATAGGACATCATTTGAATAAAGTCTCAAAAACATGTGGTCTTACAAAATTGCTAATATGATGCTTCATATCAAAAGGATCCTAAAAAACTTGTTACCGACATCTAAACCGTCACATATATTTATTGTAAAAGTTATGTATAGGAAACTTCGTTCTTTAGTCCTGTAAACTTAAATTATATCTTAGTCTTGTAAACTTAAATCTTATAAGATATAACGACACTTGTCCTTGTCCTTCCTTTTGCCTTTCAAAAAAAAATAAGATATAACGACACTTAAAACAATCTAGGAATCCTATCATTTTCATTGTAATGATCATGCTGCCCAATCATCGTATATTCTATACAAAAATACCGAAAACATGCTCCTTATTGTTAAATATATTCTATTCCTAAAGAAAAGAGAATTAATTACATCAATCACGCTTCAACGCATAACGATTTTTCAAAATAGAGAGATCATACAAAATAAAGATCTTGACTCAATTTTATATTTTAACAGATTCTCAAAAACTATCTCCAAAATAAAGAATGTAGAAAGAAAAAAAGTTTTATTCTCCAAATATGCATAACACCACATAAATGATTAGTATTAGAAATATGTTTTATTATACCGTGACCAACGAAGAACATTGAAAACAATTATTATTTTATTATCATAATCAGTGTTGAATTCCTTAAAATGAAGAATCCCGTTGAAAACAAATGTAATTTTTTAAAAGATCTTTGAATTTAACATATTTTCCATTTTAAAGAATCCATTATTCATTATAATATCCAAATGTTTTATCCATTTTACATTTATCTATTTTTGAGATAATTTTGAGAAAGCTGATGAAATAACATATATGCTCAAAATTCTTATTTTTTTTCCAATTCCGAAGATGCTTTAAAATTTCCAACGATTCAAAATCATACTTGCGAACAAAAGTAAACATTTATTTGAAAATAAATCGAGTGAGTAGACATGAAAGGAAAGGAAATGAAATGAAGGCAGAGATATAGTGAAAAAAGTAATAATTTAATAGTAATACTAAAAGGAGAGGAAGGACAAGTGGTGGTTAAGTCGTTTCAGTGTCAGTAACAACAACAAAGACTGATTGATTGACGGGGGAGTAGAGTAGAGCAGAGTAGAGTAGGAAGGTATACCCCACCATCAAATCAAAGTGTCAGCCTCCCAAACACCACCAATATCTTTTCCTTCCTACACAGACAAAACTTTACACAACCCCCCGCACGTCTATCTGACACCACCTTTGCGACCTTCCTCACACCATTTCTCAATACAACCTTGTTATTAATATAAACTATAAAATGTTTCCTAATAACAACCATTATGGAGATAACAACTCCAATGAATATTGTTTTGCGTCTGTCATTTATTTTTGTATCAATCAGTTTTATTGTTTAATAACAATCTTTATTTCAGAGGAAAAGAAAATGTCAACTAATTTTTAAATATTGTTTATAGTAACGTTTTTAAATATTTGAATTTTAACGTGAAGCAATTTTTGTTTTCGAGAATACGACGTTGACTTTAAAATGACATTAAAAGAGGTACTTTTTTCAAAACATTTTAACTAGATGAAGCTAGATTATAATAAGTTTTGGTTAAAAAATGTTTGTGAAAAACTAATATGTCAAAAGTAATAAAAAAAAAAGTATTTTTAATGAAATATGCACCAAAGATAGGTCTGATACTTGAACAAGAACTTGGTTATCACCAACCCAGTTCTCTTGTACTAGGGTGGCTCCATGCAGTCCCCCCTATAAAGCTAGCAAGAAATATCATTTACTTTATTTTCTTTGACTCTATAATTATTTTTATATATAATAATTAATGATGTTGAAAAAATCAAAATCAAAATCAAAATCAAAATCAAAATCAAAATCAAAATCAAAATCAATAGAGGCCACAAAAAATAGATTCTTATAAAAATTACAAATATGATTTTTTTTTTTAAGCCTGAGCATTTTTTGGCATGGGTTAAATAAATCCCTGCCTATTGCTAAAACCAACTTCACCAGCTAAAATTTCAGAGAATTTGGAAAATTTTACTTCCGACGGTTCGGAAAAAAAGGTGAAAATCTTCAAATTTAAATTTGAATTGGAGGTAGGAAAGAAAAATAATATTTTAATTCTTTGTCACCAACAAAAAGTATATATATAATTAAATATTAAAGAGAAAAATAATAATTTATTAATTATATAATATGTTTTTAATATTATTATACTTAAAGCTAGGATGTTATAATGGCATTTCTAAATGCACCAATGTCTATTGATTTTCTCCTCCCACACATAATGATAAAAAGATCTTTAATAGATTCTCTATCATAAGAAAGAATGAAGTTTTTGTTCTATAACAAATTCATAATAAAGAAATGAAGTTTTTGTTCTATAACAAATTCTCAACATTCTATGAAGGAAAAAACTAGATAAAAGCTGCAAGTTTTAAAAAAATAAAACTTGAAATCTGGAAAGAAAAATTAATGTTTTATTCATTCTATTCTAACCAATGAAATTGAGTAACAAATTTTATATAAAAATGTTTAAAAAATATATTTGAATGATGAATTTATATAATATTCTGCTAATATAATGATCATGAAATCTTTAAAATAGAGAACTTGTTGGATTTATATATAATAAAAAAATAGTTTTTAGGGAAATTATTGAAACAGTCTGAAAAAAGCTATTTTTTTACAATTTCAATTCATAATTTAATCCGACTCTGACATAAATAGGGGTACATGTAATAATATTGGGAATAGAATAACATTTCTCTTGGGTGGAGCTAAATTGCACGCCTATATATTTAAACCGACTCTGAAACTAAAAGTTTTTTTTTTCTTCTTATTTTCTCTATTTTAGATAACAAGATGAGAGAATCTGAATAATGAACAGAACCTCCATTTTATCTATTTAAAAGGATCTGATGGAGATGCTCTAAGAACATCTCCAAATACAAGGCTCTCATAAGTAAAAAGATTATAAAACCAACATTGCAAAGAGTATTTATAATAATCTAAGCGACTTTGAGTTCTTGTACAAAAGAACCTTGATTCTTACCTCGAAGTTGGTATAAAATAAAAATTTACTAGCTTTTAAATATATTTTCTTAACTTTGATATCCAATATAATAATTAATATGTATATATTTATTTTACTTATATTATACACAAGATGCACAAAACAAGTTCTTATAACTACCATTATGGAGTTTAGTTTTATGTATGTAACTAATTTGATAAACTGGAAATGACTTGGCAAAAAAATAAAGAGATGGGTTCTTATCATAAACATAAAAGCATCTCCAATGCAAGTACTTATTAACAAAAAGTGATGTGACTTGAACTATCATCATCATAGAGAGTTTATACTTGTCTAGGTTATTGTACAAAAACTTTGGCTCTTACGATCAATTTTGTGTGGTGTGATGTGAAATTTTCCTAGTTTTTATTTTATTTTTCTTGACTTTATAATTGTTCATATATATTACATGTATAATTATTAATTATTGATGTAGAAATGATCAATAAAATCTATATGAAAAAAAAGGAGGTTTGGTGTTGAAAGGATTTATAATTTGATAGGATGAGAAGAAAAAAAGTACAAAATAAGCTTGGTTGGAGATGAAGGAAGGTCCCACAAAATGACACGTCGACCAGCAGCAACTGAGAAGTGTTCTTTTTGTGAAAGCTGCAAAAAAGCAGGCAGCGGAAACCACGGGAGTCCATGTGAAAGCTTTTCCCCATCCAACCCTAGCTACCTTCCCCTTCCCCCTTCCCATGCATAAAATAATGCCCCATGTGGGATTGCACCCCATCTACTTCTAATCAACTCATCAATCCTTTTCTATTTTTCTATTTTCTATTTTCTATTTTCTATTATATCAATCATCACATCAATAAAATAAAAACCATAATATACCTTTCTATTCAAATTCTTATGTGTTAACTTCTTATATTGATGGATAACTATTGATGTAATTTGAAAAGGTAACCTCTAATATTCACCGGAACCTAACCCCATAAATACATTACTTTATTTATGGATATTACAGATTTATTTGCTAAAAGTACAAAACGAACCTGAGCAAAAGGACTAGAAAAAAAAAAAAAGGGAAGTAATGAATACATCTTCTATGATTACTTATTTGTATTTTTATATGTCAAAATTTAATTTATATATTTACAGATTTATCAAAATAAAATATAATATAACGATACAAAAGAAGCAATACAAATACAACATTTCTTGTTCAATTATACAAGTTTCTACAATAATTTGTGTCTCACAAATAATGTTTTTATAAAACCTTAACACTAATCTCCATTGTAGATAGATGCTCTAATATACAAATCAAGAATAAAAAGAAAACAGCTGAATGGTAGGGGCTGTTTCAATATGATAAATGGGGAAAGAGGTTGGAAGTGAAACTCAATTATGTGGAACTGTGGAAGACCACCTCCGTATATTTATAAGTGGTTCTTTTTTGGTAATAGAAATTTTATATTAATTTTTATATATTAACTCATATATTTTATAAACTTAATAAAACAAAATACAACAACAATAATAATAATAATAATAATAATAATAATAATAATAACAACAACAATACAAAAAACGAGATACATAATACAAAACACAACAATATACGTGGATAATATCCACTTCATATACGTCTGAAATCAAAGTGGATACTTGTCTAAAATGGTTAGGTCCAAGCCAAACTAGGCCTTGTCTGTTTCCTATCTCAACTTATCAACTGGTCCTACGAGTATTTTGTTTTTGTTCAAGTTCGGACCATGTATATCCACCTACCTATTCCAATCCAAGTGGCTAGACTTGTTACACCTCATCCAATACCAAATTTCCACTATGGTTTTATTGTTTATCGGTTGAAATCTAATGGATTTAGGTAGATTCGATCCGATTATCTAATGGGCGTTGGATTTTGTCACCCGATCCGATTTAATCCAATTCATTAGATTGGATCAGTTTCATTAGTCATATACTATTGGTTATCCAATATATGGGATTGGATCCATCTAATACTTTGATACGATTTTCAACCAATTAATTTTTTTATTCAACCAATTATTCATATATTTTCTTAAATTATTAAAAACCGCTACGTACGTATATCGACTAAAAAACGAACAATATCGTTAAATGTTATAACTATGTATAGTTATTAATTTGATGGTCATTCGATGAATAATTGGATGATCATTAGATTGGAACAGATAGGTTTTATTGGATTTTGGATTGGCATCTAAGAACAGACCGATCCAATTTGGATATTGAAACATTTGGATCCGAACCGATCCAATTACAATTGGATATCCGATTATGGTCTGTCGCTTCTAATATTGAATTAGTCAGTTCGAATTGGATTGGACCTAAATTTAGTACTAAAAAGCAGATCTGCATCTTGGAACTTGCAAGACTCCAACAAAGGTATTGTTAAATTGAGAATTGGAAATGTAAAAAAAGAGCCGATTGACGGTGTAAAACTGTTAGGTTAGGAGGTTTATTTAACGATCGAAGGGTTTCTTTTGGGATAACTTATGTGCGTGCCTACCTACTATGAGGGGAATGGAATGCGAGGATATCAAACCCCAAACCCATACACAAATGCTAGCTGACCTAATAAGATATAAGCATTCTGAAACTAAACACCCAGTCAGGAATGAAGAGCTACTGCTTAGTAAACAGAAAGAAGTCATTCCAACTCAACTACAAATAGCTAGGTTCAAAGTAGTTTTGCGAGCACGCAAAATGAAAGAAACAACCTATGCACGTGATGATATGCGTTCTTTAATGCACAAAATACGATTAATATGCAATTAAAGTGCAATAATTAGAAAAGGTAATGTTATATGCACCTCTTTTTGTAAAAGATCCAGGCCAACTGTACCAAGTATTTTCCGTTTTATCCACACACCTAGATTCACGGTTTTAAAACGTGTTTCATAGTATATGGCAAGACAACTTTTGTTCCCCTCCCCAACTAGCGTGAGATCTTACACTTTTAATGTCAGGATCATGTCAAATCATGGTTAAAATTAAGTGTTGATGTTGATGTAGGTATGATTGCATTTAGCAATAGACAATGGTGCACATGAGAGAAAACAAAGCCAGCAAAGATTAGATCTTCAGATCACTGAAAGTTAACTTGTACTTTGAAGTAAATATAATAATAAAAAGTTGCAAATCCTTTGAAATCTGGGTGCCCAAAACAAGCTAGTCTTTTGTCATAAATCCGAATCACTTTCCCTTATGATAATGGCTTTAAGCATTAAAGGCTGCTAAAAAGGTTAGCACTTGCACCACTCCATTTGGAGATGGAGACAAACAGCAGAATATTTCTGACCACCGTCGTCATTTCCAATTTAATTAGAATTAATTAAGCCACTAATTAAAGAACTCAAAAGGCAAATTTAAGCTTGAAACATCTGGTTGTACTTGATCTAATTAAGTATTACTTACATATATGAGATCATATAGAAGAGGGTAATATTAGAGGACAAAGAACAGAAACCATAATCAGTACTTTAAACCTTAACATGGGCTACTTTTGGAATGTTTTCTCATGATTCACATACAGGAGGACCACATGGAACAAGTATCAACTTAGAACGCAGTACTGTGAGAATAGATTACTACTTATCTGTACTTCTCAGATTAGCCTCGATCAAATTAACTCCTTGTATAAATTATTCATCATACAGACTACACAAAGCATCTTTTTTTCAGTTTCTTCAAAAGTGTTGCTTTAACTGTAAACCCCACAATTTAGACAATTCCCAATGCATATTTATACCTCCATGCATTATCTTTCCTTGTAAAATATTCCATAGAAACTTGAGATCGATAGGCAACCAGATACCATCTAGGCTGTGTTCTCAAGTCTTTTTTTTTTTTTACGAAGGAAAGGAAGGAAAAGGGAAGTTAAGTAGAAGGGAAAGAAAAAATCTTGTGTTCTCGAGTTTTTTTAAGGAGGGAAGGAAACACCGTCATTGATTATCAGTATCAGGTGAATTATCACAAAAGAGTAGCTCTTCAAACTATATAACAATTAAAATCATTGAGTTCCATTTTTGGCTTCTCCGCTTCTCTCTCAGAATCAACTACGATATCTTTAAGTAGAAGCTCTTTGCTGACCAGAAAACAAAATTGAATAGCAGAACCAACTAGCATCCAACTAAACCCTTAAATGGGGGACAATGTGACAAAAACAACATATATGCATTCACCATAGAATAGGAAACCCAGGTTCAAATCCACTTGGTACTATCACACATTGTTATGAGCCCGGCCAATTTTGCCATAACGTTAACATAAGAGTTTGCCAATTCAAATTATGTCTATAATGATTTGCTTGAACCCCATGGACATCGTCAACCAAATGTTGGAGACGATGGTTACCAAAAAAAAACACTAGCAACCAACTGAATACGCTTCACTGCAAGAATCTATTCAATAGCTATGCTTTATTAGAGTGATCGATGGTTTCAAATGGAATGCCTCTATCCCACAGGTTGAATTACCATCAACAGTATAGATGCGTATTCCTGTATCACCCAAAGACCTCTAAAGGTTTCAGCACTAGTTAAGAAGAACTAATCAGCTGGCTTAAAATAGGCAATTGTGCTCAGTGTCATCTCACATCAAGACTAGATTTTTGACAAACAAAAACTACTCAAAGCACAATTTCCTATGAGATCATGAAAATTTTGTGATGATGAAATTGATATGAAATTTGTGGGAAGTACATTACATCAAGACGTCGTAGGTTTTGCAAAGTCACCCTCAAAGGGCACAAGCAAAGATACAGTGGTAATTCAAGTATGCCATAAGCACTTAGGCTAAAACTTCTCAAAAGTATAAGATTTTCTTCTCCTAAAAAACAAGAAAACGTAAATCTAAAACTGAACCTGAATCAAAACATATTGTCATCCGATTCTTTCACAGAAAGAAGACGAACCAAAGCAGGAAGTTTTACAATCCACACCATATCAACATTTAGACATAATATCATTTGCATATAATACTTGGTATATTAACACAAGGGTTAACATAACATTAACTCGCTTGTGAGGTCTTAATCAGAACATAACTATGATGCATAAGTACTCCAAAGGAATATACACAGTAAGATGGTAAAAAATAAGGCGTGGGAAGAAATTAAGCCTTTGACAGGATAACAGAAAGAAGCTCGTCTTATAAAAGTTCTTGGTTTATCTTCAACAAAACAGAAAGAACATGTGAAAATAGCCAAGTTTTTTCTGTCATTTCAATGCATTTGAAAGTTTCCACCTAACTCCTGATTGAAAGTCTGTATGAAACTATTTAGCACACTCCGATATTTGTATTTATAATACCTACTTGAACTGGAAACAAAAACCAAAAATCCGGAAAAGGAAAGTACTCCAAACAAGAAACAATACACCAGAACTGAATATATATATATATATATATATATATATACAAGTGTTGTTCAAAAGTCCAGTGTTGCATACCTCTCTTGATTTTTATTTCCTTTGATTTTCTTAAATTAAGAATACTATTTACTATACATATAAACATAAGCGATCACTTATAAAAAAACACATAAGTTATATATATATATATATATGTATGTATATATATATATGTATGTATATATATATATATATGTATGTATATATGTTCCTATGGAATTAATGTATGTGCGAAACTGATATAGTAAACTTCTAGAAAGAAAAATAAATATATAGTAACAGTTCCTCATATAATATCTGACTTCTATAATTGTAGGTACCAGTCTCCTTGAAGCTCTAGTTCAGAAGTATATATATATATATATATATGTATGTATATCAATTACATCCTTCTTCTATAATTTTCTCCCTATGGAAACAAAAATGTAGAGAGAAGGAAGGACACTTCCTTTCGTGCCCATGGTCAGGAGTTTGATTCTATATCGAGAGAGAGAGAGAGAGAGTTTGGCTAGGAGTGAGGGGGGAAAGGAAGAGTCGGCAGTTTTAGGCTAATATGAGCCTGGTTATGATGCTATTATGCGCCGAACACCAATACTGAGTCACTCACCACATAGAGAACTGCTTTAAAACGTAATTAAATTCATGAAAGGGGAGAGAAGGATTTAGACAAACTTATGGCAGATGAACGAACCTTTACAGAGATTGCTCAGTTGCGTTTCAATGTTGTTGAGGAAAACAGTAGCTTCATCAAAAGGCCTTGCGAGATCGGACTTATACTTCACTAACACCTGGCAGTACGTTTCCTACAAAATCGCATACGAACAGCCAAAGTTTCAGAAACCTTCATCTGTTTATGATAATATTTACTTATATAAACGTAATTATAGAGATAAACATGAATTTAAGCGATGAACAGTATGCAAAGAAGGAGCATACGAACCATGAACTCATCGAGCTCAGGATCTGCTACTAAGCAAGTAGATGAGGCGGCGTTCCGCAAACGAACGTCATTTTCTCTACGGATTTCGTCTAACAAAGATGCTATTTCCGGAGGAGCACCTAACTGTGAAGAAAAAAGTAACTGTTCAGATAGACGGGTGTTTAGTTGCAATAAGAAGAAACAGTTCGACTTTCGAACAAAAATAATGGCGGAAACTGCGCATGTTACGTGTTGATCCTCATACAAATAAGCCAATTGTTGGAAACGATTCAGAAACTAGTTCAAAAATCGAAAATCGGTCACGGCGACAGTAAGATTGCAACGATAAACGAACAAACAGCTAAGGAAATACGCAGAAAAAAGCTTATCAGAATTAGGTTTTAGTTGAATAACCTTTTGACAATCGATAAAAGCATCAAGCAACTTAGGATACAAAGGATGAGAAGCGATTTTTGCTTTGATTATATCATCACAGACATCAACATGATGATGATCACTATCGTTTTTATTCTGATCACGTTGTCGGCTGCTTCGAGTTCTGGGAAGAAGAATCTGATGAGGAGTGGCTGCCAGGGAAACAGCTTCAGATATGACGGAAGCAGCCGCCGATAATAGATTATCCGATCCGTAAAACGTCCGGTAATGATCAACGGAGGTGGAGGTAACGCCGTGGTACTCAGACGATGATATTAGGTTTGTCTCCGGTGAAATAGTATAATCGGACATGGAATTGAAGCCGTACATCTCTTCCATGATGATTACTATACAAATGCAAAAATTAACAAAAGAATTGTTGTGGAAAAGAAGAGAGATTGATCGAGTATGAGTGAATGATGATGGTTTCGTCTGCTTGTATGTATGTAAGCCAGAAGAACAGTTTAGGGTTCTGCTTTGGAGGATGCTTTTGGAATTTGGTGGATATGGAAGTTTGGAGAGAGAGAGAGAGAGAGAGAGAGAGATGAAAGACTTGTAGAGTTCAAAATTGGATCTGGTTGATGAAATTTATTTTTGAATTTTTTATCGAGGCATTACAGCATTTTCAGCATTTTCTTTTTAATATTTTAAACGATTATATATATATTTTTTAAAAATAAAAATCTCTTAAAACAACTTTTTTCATTAACCTGGATATTCAACCGCTATGCGAATCGACTAATCTCAGAACGACCACCTGCTTTGCAGATAGTCCGGAGTCACCGTATTTGAACCTCCGTGGCCAAGGGGATTTTTATTCTTCATTGAATTTGAACCTGGGACCTCCTTGTACTTTTGACCTTTGAAACCAAGCTTAAACCAATCAAACATCATCCTTGTGGTTAAAACAATTTACATTCAACTCCAAGAGTTGTCTTATTTTAATAATTACAAGAAGTTTTTCGTATAAAACAACAAGATATTCAATTTTAATGTTTTGTTTTATTTTGTCTACTGTCAATATTATAATACGGTTTTATGTGATTTTAAGAAAAACGATAATTTTTTTTATTTTCAAATAAAATATAAATTTGAAAATATTATAAAACTTTGAAAAAAGTATTCTGTATGAACACAATAATTATCCTAATTATATTTTAAATTTTTTATATTTAGAATAAAACGTTTATCTTGTATTTGATTATGTTTATCTGTAGTTAGTTTCACGAATTCAAACATGAAGCTTTAATAAGTTATTTATATGCATTATTTTCTTGTAATCTTGAATTTTAAGTAATATGCATCAATAAACTGTACTTCATGCATAAAAAATGGTTTTTAAGAGTTTTGTCAAATGTTTTATAATATAGAATAAATAACATCATTTATATCATTAAAATATTTAATATATTTAATAAAATCGTATTTTTCTATCCTAAACATTTAAAATAAATTGATGGTAAGCGTATATAATCCAATAAGAGTTTACCGGGTAAAAGTTACCACTCTCACTTGTCGGGTAAGACTCTCAATCCTTGTCTTCCTTCTTATCAGTAAGATTGTCAGTCTTTGTTATATTCATCGGGTAGGTAATTAAACTGGTAAGCGCTTACCAAAGTAAGTGTTTAGTAAACAACTTGCATTTCTTCACATTGACATGTCCTTACTCATGTATTGCTTTTTTTTTTCTTTTTTGAAGTATATAATATTTATATATAGCAAAGATAACAAATAAAGACACATACCTTTCTCACCTTTGGTGAGGTTTGAACCATTGACCTCCTAAGAAAGTAAGAGGTCAATGATTCACATACCGCTAGGTCAAATACCTTTTTAGTCATTTATTGTTTGCACACTATAAAATGACATTTTTCTTTTAAAATTTTATATTTTCACAAAATTGATATGGAAACATTGTGTAGGTCTCCTGGAAGCAAAATGGTATGGAGTAAGAATAGAGTTTTGTTATTATTTGTGTATATTTCAATTGTTATGTGCAGATGTTTACTATTGGCAAATCTTATTGTGACGAACCTTATGTGAACACAATATACACACTATGATGCCTAAAAACATCGTTAAAAATATATATATAAACAATATTCACTGTGATACTTACATATACATACATACAAGATGCACACTGTGATACTTTTGCAAAACAATTAAAATAACAAAAATACATATTGTGATACCCTTTCTAAAGCAATGAAAATAACGAAAATGCATATTGTGCTACACCTTATAAAACAACAAAATACCTTGTGATACACTATAAACATTATCATTATGATACACTTTGATCCACAAAACATATTTAAAAGACAATATATATTAGGTAATTAAAATTAATCATATTCATTAGAAAAAATTATTTAAATCTTTTGATGAGTTGTTATAAATATAATTACTAAATTACTTTTAAACTTATGTAGAAAATATTCTTAAATATTTTAAACGAGTGGTTGACATTAGATCTCACGATTATCACAAAACTATATAGTTCTAATTTGATTAGGCGCGCATGCACACACACACATAGGGAACGATTCAAACGAAAACACCTTCATTTTACAAGAATGGGAGAACATCCTTTTACTATAGACAATCACATGTGATACTATTATTCTATCACATATGATACGCATGTGATACTAAATCAAAGACACGAACGATTTTTGGCGTGATCTTGGTTGCGGGCCAAGTAGCCCTTACACCATTAAGCCCCCTCACATGTAGTATCACATGTGATGAGGGTGTTGTTGATATGGTACTATAATCCATCAATACCATCACATGTGATGCAAAATCATAGACGTAACCTTTGGTGCGGCCTAAGTCGTAGAACACGTTTTCCACATACCACCAGGTCCCCTTACGTGTATTATCACATGTGATAAATGGTGTTATCACGTTCTCCTAAAATCAAATCCAACCCGAACCCAAATGTCCACCAAAAAGTCGGATTTTAGAGCATTCAAGTTTTACATAGATATCTTATTTTTTTTATTCGGGATTTCAAAACATTCGAGTTATATACACCTGTATATTAATTGGTAAACCATTATATCTCTTCTCTTTACTTTCCATTTTCTATCTCCAAAATGATTTGAATGCAAAGGGAAGTGCAAGTTCCATTAAAGACGAACAAACGTGAGTGGTAAACTTGGAATAAAAACAATTACAAACATAAATTTGGGATAATAAAAACATATTCATTCATTTAAGTTGCTACATTAACCATATAAAGTGACATTTCACTTTATATTTGACCCTACTAAATTGCCTTTCTTTTACTTCTTTTTAACCAGCCAATCGATTATATATATATATATATATATATATATATATATATATTGTTTCAAATGCAATCCATCACATTTGTACAACTAATGCAATCCAATAAATTGAAATATTTATGAAAATGATGAGAGTTCATTTATTATGATTTAATTATTTCTGGAAGATGAATAAAGTTCATTAATTATGATCAATACTTTATATTAGGAAACAATCAAAACTTCTATGAAATTACATATTCATCAAATTAAATGGACGGTTGAGATTGATGTTGTATTGGTTGTACAAATGTAAAGAGTTGTATAATAACCCATCTCTATATATGACTTGGGATCATGTAAGACCAAGGGTTTTTCGTGAGATCCGTAAGACCAATTTTCAACCCTTGGATTAGATCTATAATCTGAACATTCATAATCACAAAATTGCCACGACAGTTCTCAATAATCACAAAATTGTCACCGTACAACTTTAGACCATTAAATCATTAGCTTATAAAGTTGATCAATGAACATAAATTGGTCTTACGGGTCTCACGAAAAACCTTGGTCTGTGAACCCAACCCATATATATAGTCCTCTTAATTACTAAAATTATCATTAAGTAACTTTAGATTATTAGTAGATTTTATATTATTATCTTCCAAAATTTATCTAATTCTGTTTAAAGTATATAATATTTATACACGGTAAATAAAACAAATAAACTCACACACCCTCTTCACATTTGGTGAGGTTTGAACTTTTGACTTCCTAGAAGAACAAGTACTCACGTACAGCATGCCAAAGACCCTTTGATAAGGATAAGTTGTTTACCAACTAAAACAACTAAATCCAATAGTTCCAAAAAGTGATTCACTTCTGATTTGTATCGGTAGAGAGATCCAAGAGGTTATACGTTGTCGGCAAGTGAAGTTCAACTTATTATTGTCTATATGAAATGCATGTCAACAATGTCCTAAGTAAGTTTTTTTTTAAATATATAATATTTTTATACGATAAGTAAAACAAATAAACTTACATACCCTCTTCACTTACGGTGAGGTTTGAACCTTTAACCTCATAGGAATCCAAAAATTCACATACTGTTAGACCAAATGCCCTTTGATTTAAAGAAAATACTATTGAAAGCAGAGAACAAAATGGAGATGCGGGGTTCTAAGCAAGTTTACATAGTGATCAAAAATAGGTTTATGAATTTATGGTCGTTCCAATCTTTTTTGATGCCTTGTTATGTATGTTACAACCATACTAAAACTATAGACCATTTGAAACGAGTAATAAACAAAACAAAATATAAAAGTTCATGTCATATTGTAAATCTTACAAAATAACAAAAAAATAAAATTATAAAATGACAAAATGAGAAAAATATCATATAGTTGCTTTTGTTTTTTATCGACAAATTCTGAAAAATAAACTTTGATTTTGAAATAAATTAGACAAGTCTTAATTGAGGTGGGTTCATAGTAGAGCTGATCATTTGCGGGCTCGGGCCGGGCCTAACTTGTTTATTTTGTCCAACGGGTCTAATATTGTAAACTCAAGCCTTTTTTTTTGGGCTTGACAACTTGCCATTGTTCGCCCTATAAATAGGCCGGGTTTGTCCACGGGTTAATGGGCCTAAAAAGTGTAACTTTATTTAACAAATGTGGAAACAAAAAGTAAAGGAAAAACACTGTTGCAATTAAAACTTTAAGAAACTACAGACTTTATTGCTGACCGATTAAGACTTTTGACATACGGATGTTAATAAAAATAATGTACAGCCTTTTGGATTCTCAAGCAAAAACCAAAGAGTCTAAACTCTCATCCTATAACTTTAATAATTTAATTTTTTAGAATATACTAGTATAATTTTAATTGGTGATAAAAAAAATATTAATTATAAAACATAAACGGGTAAGATGGGTCTGCCCATATTTAATTTTACATTGCTTGTGTCCGCCTGTTAATTTTAACGATCAAACCCGCATCCGTCCATTTTCTCGATAATGGTTGTCCAAACCCTTATTTTTAGCGGGCCGGATTTAACAGGTCGTCCCGCCCATGAACAACTCTAGTTCATAGATATATATAAATCACGCTCCAAACACAAGTAAAAGTTGGGCCCCGAATTTTTGGCCATATTTAACATGTTGATAGACGACTCTGTATGGACTGATAGATCTCATTCAAGACAAGTCAACCTAATACTCAAGGATAAGCTGACAAATCTCGTTCAATGAAAACACTATCCCAAAAGACAACCAAATGGATGTTTTTTTTGAAGTATATAATAGTTATATATGACGAATAGAACAAATAAATTCACACATCTTCTTCACATTTGGTGAGGTTTGAACCCCTAAGCTTCTAGGAGTAGGAGACCAAAGATTCACATACCGCTAGGCCAAAGGCCATTTGACAAATGGATGTTTTATGAGATGTAAAAAACTAAAGACTAATGACAACTGATAAATATCATTAGACCATACACTTTTGATCGTAGTTACCACCATGACCCTTTTAAGAGCTCTATCTACTAGTACTTCATTTGTTTTTCGTCACCGTTTACTAAAAAAGTTCGATTTTTTTTTGTGTATGGTCAAAATTAGGCTCACAAATAACTTCCAATAATTAATTAAATGCGTAACCAAAATGCATCAAAAGATATTTTCATCGAAAAAAATATTTTCTAAGAGTCGTAAACATTCCGTCACATGGTTGCCAACAATGTGTACCATTTGTTTACGTCATTTTGTTTTCAAGACACAACATTATATGTGTCGATGAATTGATAAATCAGTTAACAAAACCTCCTTCATTTCTATAATTAATGAATTTATATTGAAAGTTAAATTAAAGAAGTATCATTTTTTATAAAAACCAACAATTAAATTAAATTGTAAATTTCAACCCTTTCGCATGATATCTATACTATATTATAAAACATTTTAAAAACTATTTTTATGCATGAAATACTGTATATTACTTAAAATTCAAGATTACAAGTAAATTATGCATAAATACAACTTATTAAAGCTTCATGTTTGAATTTGTTTAACTAAATGCGGATAAACATCTTATTTAAAATATAAAAATCTAAAATATAATTAGAATAATTATTGAGTTCTAACAAAATAATTAATTATTGTTCTTTATAAGAAAATTATATTATTAAACCATATATAAATTACGTCGTTATTGAACCTAAATTAAATTATAAAAAATTGACTTGAAAAATTACACAAAAAATATGAATTTTAAATAGTTAATTTGATACTAATATCGATATATTTTTATCAAATTTTTATGATATCTTCAAATTTATATTTTATTCAAAAATAAAAACATCATCGTTTTTTCAAAATCACATAAGACCATACTGTAACATCGACTGAGATAAAAATAAAATGAAATATTAAAATCAAGATGTATCTCGCTGCATTGCGCAAGTACCCTTCTATGCATCCAAAACAAGATACCCCCTGGGGATCCTCCGCGATGTACATTTTCAGGATTGTTAGACCATAACTTCTAATTACATATCGACTATTTATTACAGACGATTTAAAAAAATATATTATAATTTGTAAAATGAAAAAAAAATTCATAATCTTTCGGGGAGTTTGTAAGCAAGATCAACGCTAAGGGGTTGTTGACCAAACGCTTACTCAGATAAGTGAACATCAAATCACATTACCTTATGGAAAGAATAGAGTAAGGACCAAGAATTTTACCCCGTTAAGAACGAGACAAGGACCAAAAGTCTTACCCGGTGAGTGAGTGCGACGACTCTTACCATGGTAAGCACTTACCGGATAAGACTATTGGTCATTGTGCTCTTACCAGATAAGATTCTTGGATACGAATATCCGGAGGGCGGCGTACGACTTCCTTGAGGGTAAGGTGGAGCCGGTGGGCTCTTTGCAGCATTCCTTTCAGCAAAATATCATGGAGGGGACCCTCAATTACTTTATTCAGGATTTAAACCTGAACAGTAGAAAACTAGAAATTCACAAATCTACCGTGAATTTTACTCTCATCCTACTAATGAGGTATTCCACCTTAAGTTGGGATTACCCCTACCTTAAGGGTCTTTTTGGATCAGACCGCTCTTGGTCTTCGAACTAGTCATTAATGGTCKGCTTCATTGGTACCCTTTCGGTGTGCGTTGTGAACACTTTCATTTTGAGCGTCTCATCTTCTCTATAGAAGCAAAACTCGAAAGGATGGTCCAACTACATAACTTTTTCTTTTTATGGTAAGCGCTTATCAGATAAATTGTTGCATACGATACCATTTTGATGAATTAAAATCTTACCCGGTAAATAAATAATAGTGTTAAATTTTACCGATAAGCGCTTACCAGGTAAGTGTTTGGTAAACGATCTTTAACTATGATGGTGTGGCAATAGATCACCAAAAAAAACATGTTGTCATCCCATATTTTATTGGTATTTCTTGAATGAGACGTTATCACATTATTTTTTTTCTCCTATGCAATTACATACCGACAAATTAAAAATAGGCAAGAGATTTTTTCATGTATCATAGTCTATCATACCCACAAAATGAAGAGATTTATAACATCTTCAATAGTTATATTATATATATTTTTAAATGAAGTATCAAAAGTCAAAATCTTTAAAAACACTTACATCGAGATGACCAGATCTAACAGTTACTATATTTTAGAGATTTTAACATTAATTAAAATATTTTAATATATATACTAGAAACGTACTCGCGCAATGCAGCGAGATACATCGTGATTTTAATATTTCATTTTATTCTTTATCTCAGTCGATATTATAATATGGCCTTATGTGATTTTGAGAAAACGATGATGTTTTTATTTTTGAATAAAATATATGTTTGAAGATATCATAAAAATTTGACAAAAATATATCGATATTA
>NC_037539.1:791009-799331 GCF_001531365.2 Cynara cardunculus var. scolymus
GTTTATCTTGTATTTGATTGTGTTTATCTGCAGTTAGTTACACGAATTCAGATATGGGATGAATTCGGATAGAGATGAACGGAGTTAAGAGTTTTTAAGAGTTTAAGAGTTTTTAAGAGTTTTAGCCAAATGCTTTATAAGATAGTATATATATATATATATATATATATATATTAGAGAAATCATATTTTATTAGATATATTAAATATTTTAATAAAACTAGAAGTGTCGCACAATGCAGCGAGATACATATCGATTTCAGTGTTTTTTTGTCTCAGTCGATGTTATAATACGGTTTTATGTGTTTTTGAGAAAGACATAATGTTTTTATTTTTGAATCAAATATAAATACGAAGATGTCATAAAAATTGAAAAAAAAATATTGATATTGATACCAAACTAACTATTTAAAATTTCTCATTTTTTGTGTATTTTTTTAATTCATTTTTTAATTTTTTATAAAGATAATAATTAATTATTTTGTTAAAACTCAATGATTATCTTAATAATATTTTAGATTTTTTATACTTAAAATGAAATATTTATCCTCTATTTGATTATATGTATCTGTAATTAGTTACACGAATTCAAACATAAAGCTTTAATAAGTTGTACTTATGACAACTTACTTGTAATCTTAAATTTCAAGTAATATCCATCAATAAATAATACTTCATACATAAAAAATGATTTTTAAAAGTTTTTATCAAATATTTTATAATATAATACAGATAATATGTTATAAACTAGCTGGCGCATGGATTGCTTAGAATAAAACGTGGTTAATTATTAAATTAAGATTTTTTCACCAATTTACAAAATCTCTAAAATATTTTTTTTGCATATAATAATAATTTTTATTTAATTGAAAAGGAAAAGCAAGTTTGTCAAAATAAAAAAAATAAATAAATCATGAGATCTTTTAGAATTTCATATGATTTTTTTTACATGGTTGAAATTTAATGTAATGATTTATACATATTTGTTTCGTAATATGTTTGTGAAACGAAAATTGCACGTAAAAAAGTTTCATATTATGAATCGAATACATATAAAACAAACATATTATGAAACAAATATATATTAATCAATACATTAAATACTATATTTATATAGAAAAAAAAACATAAGAAACAAAGCCTTAAGGATGATGAATCTCATAAATTCTGAAGTTTTCAAATGATTAAGCTCATAAACTAACTATTTAAATATTTAATCAAATAGATGACAATTTATTTGTACAATTTTGATAAATATAATTTTAGTCAATAGAACAACACATCGATTTGCACTTCAACTTTTAAGATTCCATACAATATTTTAATAACGTTTTGGGTTATGTATATGATTTATGGGTCGTTTACCAGTAGTATTCAATATTATCATTTAATATCAGGTAAGATTTTTTTGTTTACCAAAACGGTATCGTATGCAACAATTTATCTGATAAGTGTTAACGGTGGTAAGACTCATCGTCCTCACTTACCCGATAAGACTCGGTTCCTGACTTCGCTCTTACCGGGTAAGATTCTTGGTTCTTATCATATTCATCCAATAAGGTAATTTGACTTGGTAAACACTCACACTGATAAGTATTTGGTAAACAGCCCTTACTCACATATAATTTTCATGCAACATCGATGCCAATATTCTAAACCGTAATTTAATATGTCACAACCAAAAGACATTCTTTAAGTATGCATGTGTATTGAGTAAAACACATTAAACCCCATAATTACCTACAATGGTTGCACAAAATATCATCAGACTCGACCACTTTGTTAAGTTTTTACGGCTTAAGATTAATATCCAGTTGTATTTCTCGTACGACAATTCTCATAGGAATATCTGAATTCCCATGATACACCATTTCTATAGTGGGTCATGGCACAACACATATATCATGATATGTAGTAAAGAATGTTCATACATTTTTAAATGTGTAACATATATATGCATGCTTCAATTCTCTCATAACACATTTACATATACAACGAACATTTGTTGATCGATACTAAAATATTTGCATTAAATTCAGTAAAATAGCATATGAAATTCACATACCATTCACAAACCTTAAAAACTGCCTAATTTGTTGATCAATACTAAAATATTTGCTTACGATCTCACCACAACTGGGGTGCTCATAGAATGGGTTTATCGGGTTGAAGACATTTGAACAACTCAACCTAATGTTTGTGGTTTGAAAGTTTGTAACTCAATCCAACCCAATGCAAAATGCAAACCAACCCAACCCAAATCGTACGAGATTGGTCGTGTTGATACTTTGGTACATTAAGATATTTTCCTAACCTCAAATATCTTATTTCTCTACTCATAATTTATTTTTCATCATCAACTATTTGATACAACTTAGCCATACTTCTTACGTATATCACATTCAGTTAATTTTCTCAATCTATATATATATATATGTTCACAATTACTAAACATATATGCGAATGAGTTATATAAAGATGTGGATAGATTGAAAATATGTATATATGAAGAACGTACGTGATATTGTAATTGTCTAATGTATATATTAATATAAATTCAACAATCATATTAAATCAAATAAATAAAAGGATATCGGGTTCATCGGGTTGGGTTGAGTTCAAATAATAATAACCCAATACCTACAGTGTGAAAATTTTACAACTCGATTAGTCATCGGGTTGCTTCAGGTTGAGCTATTTTGCGTTGGCTTGCATTGATCGGGTTGGTCGGGTTTTTGAGCACTCCTAACTACAACTTCACAACCGTAGATCAAAAATATATCATTCCAAGTCATCAAACACAAGCCATAATGCATCCGAAATAGATTGTTGGATTTCACACCGTGGTAAAATCGCAAAACATCAAGAATTCGTTCGAATTAAACTCTATATCTGTAATCGGGTATTCCAAATCCACTGGTCGGGTTCCATATTTTGCTTTGCATATCGCTTAGTATAGATTTGATATCTGAGATACAACTTAATAAAAACACAAATTAAAGTTACCTAATAATAAAACAACCATCATTAAAATTAAAAAAAAATATTATATATTTAATATAAATAAATAATAGCAATAATACATTCTAGTGAAATTATGCATTAATAATCATATCCTTGAAAGCACTATGCATAGATTCCATATGTCAATGTGTATGATGTCCTACAAATGAAGTCAACATATATTGTTTTGTTGGTCAAACAGATTCCATGACCAAATTTATTCCATTGGCCATAAATGGAAGTATGAACAAGGTAAGGGTGCCCATTAGCTCCTTTATTTATTTATTTATATATATATATATATATATACTATGATCATTCAAGTGTGGAACACCATCCTCCCATCAATTTTTTTTTTGACTTTGACCCACCATTTTTATTAATAAAACCTAAATACCATCATTACCAATATTATATTCCAAGGAAAAATTCTAGCCATATTTAACATGTTTTATGTGATTTTGGTTTATATAGGGGCGGATCTATGAAGGTCCCAGGGGGTTTTGTATATTCGTTAAATCGATTTTCATATACAGTTTTTTGGAGCTATAAACGATGCACTCGTTAAAATTTGAGGGGTGTTTCGTGAGATTAGAAACTATAAAGGACGTCAACCAAAAAACTAAGGGGTTTTTGTTTACCTCTTAATAGTTCTATTAAGAGGCAACATCTGAATCGTTAAGAGATGAATTTTGTTTGACAAAAAAAAAGTATGTTTCATAATGATTCTAAAACCCTCTGAATGATAATGTATCATGAGTCTCCTTTAACCATTAAGCGACCTAATTTCATTGTAAACAATTACCAAAGAATTATATTTTATTTTGCGCTATATTACGAGAGTCTTTTAATCATTATGTACCAAACCATTTAACAACTGTCAAACAACCTCTAAAGGTTCCTGTAAATCAACTAAAAAATAGAAGAAACTCCATTAAAATTAACCAAAAACCCTAAAAAAATCCTTAAAATCAATCAAAAGACCCGAAAAAAAGAACTGAAAAGGTGGAATTCAACTAAAAATACATTGAACTTACGCCTAAGATGTAATATTGCATCTTGCTTATATTTTTTACCTCCCTCGCATCAACACAACTGATTTTTCATCGGGTCAAACAACGTTAACTTTTCCACATGATGAAACTGTGATACGAGCCTTTAATCCACTTTAAAGATGTATCATTGACAAAAATCTCGAATTTCCTGTTATTAATATGGTTATATTTTTTATAATTGTTATAAAAAAAAAAATAGAAACATAAGGCATATATTTGCATATAGAGAAATGCTTTCCTTTGTGGCTCTTAATATTCACCTGGTTTAAAATCAATTGGAAAAAAGGTCAAAAAGGTAATTTCAAAGAAATTGGAATATAGAACTCATAGGTGTACTATTTATGCCTAAGGTTGGCAGAAAATTCTTTGATTCTTTTGAAAATTTCCCATAATTTTTATTTTAATCTATAATATATTATAAATTATTTGATAAAAACTTTTAAAAACCATTTTTATATTAAAATATTGTTTATTAATATACATTACTTAAAATTTAATATTATAAATAAATTGGCGTAAGTATGACTTATTAGAACTTCATGTTGAATTTGTGTAACTAACTGCAGATAAACATAGTCACATACAAAATAAAAGTTTCATTTTAAATCTACTAGTAACTTGGGTATTGTTAGGCCAATGGTCATTTGGTACCAGTTACGCAAACACAACTTTTAGAAAACCAATTTCTAGAACCCCATTTATGGGTTTGTTTGATAGTACCTTAAGGAGCTTAATAAAACTTACAATTTATTCGGTCAACTATATAGAATTTTTTGATAGTGGTATAATAATATATAAAATAACTTATTTAGTAAGCTTCTAGGGTAAATTTTATATAGAAAACTAAGTTCGATTCCAAAAATGTCCTCCCAATTAAAAAAACACACACTATTTTCATCTATAAAAAAACCCTACCACATATATGATCTTAGGGTGCGTTTGGTATGCAGACTACATGAGACAGAACGGGACAAAAAAAATAGTCTCATGTTTGGCATGCCATGAACAAAAAAAAACATGGGACAAGGTGAAACTATTTTTAATTTTAATGAGACAAATCTTGATATTTCTTGTTCCACAAAAAAAAGTGGAACAACATAGGACTAAATTTAAAATGACAATATTTTGTTTGATTTCTTGTCATTTTACAATCATTTTATGATATAAAATAACATTGAACAACATTTAGGTGTAATATGATCATTTTAATAGTTTTGTCATGTCCTGTCCTAATCGTACCAAACATAGGACATACAATTAGTCATGTCTCGTCCTGTACCGTCCCGTCCTGAAGAATTAATTACGAGCATAAAATTAAAACTTCTTAAAACCATGTCTTAAATCGAAAAAAATTTGGGTACATGCAATCTTCTAAGTTGACGATATAAAGTTGGGCTTAATAGGTATCTGAAAGGGCTCATGTTAGCCTACTAATAAAACCATCTCCAATGAACCTATACTTTTTGCTTATACAATAACTTTAAAGATGTGAGTGTCTTATAAGAACTTTCTCCGATGGTAATTCTTAGAACCTATACTTTTTGCTTATAAAAACTTTCCACTAAAGATGTACTAATATTCTCATCACTTTATGCATAACCAGATATGTATAACTTACTTTTTAACAGTACAAAGTTATACACCACGGTTACGAATTGTTTGGTTGTTTTTCCGTTAAACCTTTCACCCCCACCAATAAAGGGGTTGAAAGAGAATGAACATAACCCAAAAGGGAGCGTCGAGTGATAAAGCTGTCAGTAAGCATTAATTTTTCTGTATAGATTGAAATGGTTTTTTGTTTTGAAGGGTTTTTCCATAGATGAAAGAAACGTGTTTTTTTAATTGTTTGGAGAAAAAAAACTCGACTTTCTACTCAAGACTCTCTTAAAAGCTTACTGAATAAACCATTTTCTATATCATTAAACCACTAACAAACTCACTCTTATCTCCCTAATATTTAAACAAAGTAACAAATTTACAAAATAAATAGAAAACGTTTATTATATATGTCTCTAAAAATACTTTTTAGACAGGTGAACCATTACATAATATATTTGGGCCTTATGGACATAGGCCCATCTGAACATAATACACAAGGCCTAATGGAAAGTCCATTTCCACAGTTATTTTTATAAAAACTAGAATGACACTCGTGTTCAATACAGTGAAATGTATCTCGATTTTAACATTTTGTTTTATTCTTTGTCGATATTATAATACAATTTTATGTGGTTTTGATAGATCGATAATTTTTTATTTTTGAATAAAATATAAATTTGAAGATATCATAAAAGTTGAAAAAAAATATATAAAAGTTCTATTTTGTTGTGTAATTTGTTTAATTGAATTTTTATTATAATTTAATTTAGGTTTAATAACAAAGCACTTTATTTTTTGTTTTATAATATAATTTTTTTATAAAGATAATAATTAAATATTCTGTTAGAATTCAATGATTATATTAATTATATTTTAGATTTTTTTATATTTAAAATGAGAAGTTTATCTATAATTTATTACACCGAACATGGAGTTTTAATAAGTTGTAGTTGTATATGATATACTCGTAATCTTGCCTTTGAAGTAATATGAATCAATAAACATTATATCATATATAAAAATGATTTTTAAAAGTTTTTGTTAAATATTTTATAATATAGTATAGATAAAACAAAAATTAACTTATAAAAAGTTTAGTTTAAAAAAAGAAAAGTTGGCCTTTTTATGCTGCGATTATCAAAAATTTAAAAAGAGCAATGCAACTTTTAATATCACAATGATACTAATCACTTTTTGTTAATTTAGGTGGCATTTGATTTGTAAGAATTGAATGTATTTGGAGGGATTTGGATTCAAATCCATTCCAGTCCAAATTTGGTTTTGTTGGATGGTTCGAAATCGTAGGATCTAATTGAAATACTACAAACATAAGATTTTGAAATACTTAGGCTTGCAAGAATGAAATGGGGATTTGGATCTGAAATCCATTCAAATCCCATGTTTGGTTTGCTGGATTGTCAGGATTTGAAATCCAAGAATTCCTTTAAAATCCCATAACTGATGGATTTGGAAATCCTTTGGAAAGGGGTGGTATTTCAAATCCAAATCCCATCGGATTTCATGAAACGCTTCCCGCCCTAGCCGTCACGCTTCCTTTTGGAAATCCTTTCAACAAAACTGACGCACCGCTCCATATGAATCGTCGCTGCCTTAATTGGAAATCCTCGCCATCCCTGCCCCCTTCTTCCATCATTTGCATCGCTGCCATCCTCTCTTATTAACGTCGTTGCCCTTCTCTTTTCTCTCTTCCACCCACGTCGGAACTGCCGACATCGCCTCCTTCCCGGCTCCATAAGAATGACAAATTACAAAGGTTGAGTTTTGGGATTAACATACAGGTTCTGCTTTTGAGTGGAATTGACGATGGATAATATAATTGCATGATATTTTTTATGATAGATTTGGAGCGAATATGGAGATGGTAGGGGGTGATAGCTGCAACAATTTCCTCCTAACATATCAAGACTCATGGGATTCTTACTCGTAAGAGTCAACATTCTAACTTATTTTAGTGGGCAAGACTCTATCAAAATGGTATCTTATGCCACAATTATCCAGTAAGCACTTATCAAGTAAGAGTCGTCACCATCACTTTATCGGGTAAATTTCTCCGTCTTTATCATTGGTCTTACCGGGTAAAATCATCCGCACTTGTTATCTTCATCTGGTAAAGTGAATGAACCAGTAATCGTTTATCGGATAAATGCTTTTATACTTTGAGTACATATTTTGAACTGATTTTAACATAAAAAGCAAAGGAGATGTAACATTACTACGTGTTAAAAAGGGTGAGGTGTACTAATGAAGATCTAAAGAAGGTACAAGAATGAGATTGTGTGAGAAGAAAACAT
This sequence comes from Cynara cardunculus var. scolymus, assembly GCF_001531365.2. Lineage (NCBI taxonomy): Eukaryota > Viridiplantae > Streptophyta > Magnoliopsida > Asterales > Asteraceae > Cynara > Cynara cardunculus. Next base: position 798,978 of record NC_037539.1, read on the forward strand.
GGAGTAGTGGGGTGGTGTTTCTTTTGCCATAATAATTAATAAAGTTAAAGAAAAAGATGACTGCATGAGTGAAAGTGTTTTCTATTGGGTGCATTTCTAAGGTGGAGATCACTCCTTCACACATGTCATCAACATGTAGTATATTCTTACATTTTTATTTTCTATTTTTCTTTATATTATTATATCTTATATATATATATATATATATATACTATATTATAAAATATTTGACTAAAACTCTTAAAAATTCTTAAACTCTTAAATCCGTTCATCGCTAAACAATTTCATCCCTATCCGATTTCATCACATAACTGAATTCGTATTACTAACTGCAGATAAACACAATCCAATACA
>NC_037539.1:801227-810050 GCF_001531365.2 Cynara cardunculus var. scolymus
ATATATATATATATATATATATATATATATATATATATATACCCTTTTATAAATATAAAAATAAAAAATAAACGTCACTACTTTATATGTAAATATTATGGTAAATTGTATGAAAAAACGATGCACTTTAACTTGATTTCTATTTTAGATAATGTACTTTTAAAACATTTATTTTGGTACGTAAGATGTAAAATTTTAAACATTTAAGTACCCAGGTAATAATTTGAATTATTAACTGGTTATCATGCTGATGTCATGAGTGATGTGGTATCCAACTCAGTATTATTTGTTGGTGTGGTTAGTGACATGGATTTGTTTTAAACAAAAATTAATCTTCAACCGGTTACCCGGGTACTTAAATGTTTAAAACTTTACATTTTAGGTACCAAAATAAAAGTTTTGAAAATACGGTATCCAAAATAAAAATCAAGTTAAAGTACGTTACTTTTTCATGCAGTTACAAACAGTTATTTATTTTTGATCTTTTCCTTTAAAAAAAGTCTATAATTTCATAGATGTTCAACAAGAAAGTATTGCAAGTTGATAAAAGAGAGGGAGTGGTTGACTGGTTTCTATTTTGTCGATATCGTAAATGATATTATAGGATTTATACGTGAACATCTCTGGTTTATGTAAACAAAAAGATACTTATAACTCTATCATTTTATTTTAAGTGACGATTTTTGAAAGATTGAGGAGCACTAAAATATTAAATGAACGTTTACCAATTTTAGCAAATATCGTAGGCATAGGGGTAAAATAGGGAACTTTTTTGCAAATTGAACCGACAGAGCCGATGATTGCGGGCATGATCATCACTGGTTTCCGATTTATCACAACAAAATCACATTATTATCGCAACAAAATCACATCACGAGAAGTCTTTAATTTATCAAAATATTATTCACATTATTATGGACATAAAAAGTTTTCGACGACACTAACAACATTTTAGCAATAAAGATAAATTTAAGATAACAAAAAAATGTTGATAAATATTGTTTTATTTTCATTTTTTATATTTTTTATTATAGGTTAATTAATTTAAAGGCCGAAAAGTGTTCTTACATTTTCATAAAACGTAGGTGTTCTCGTTAAAAAGCCCGATATATATAATCTTTTACATTCGTACAACCAATATAACTCAAGCTCAACCGTCCATTTAATTTGATGAATATTTGATTTCATAAAAGTTTTGATTGTTTTCTATTATAAAGTATTGATTATAATTAATGAATCATAATTATCTTCCATAAATATTCAAATCATAATAAATAAACTCTCATTATTTCAATAAATATCTTAATTGATTGAGTTATATAAATGTAATGGTTGTATTTATATATAATTTGTGAACTTAGTTGCAATAGTTTTTCATCTAATGTGATGGCCTTATGGAATGTAGCAATAGCATGCATGACACCTAATATGTCGTTAGTGGGAGATTTTGTGGAATTAAAAGTGTTTTTAGATGAACATGGCTTGGTGGATTCACTGTTAAACACCTAAGAGAGAGAAAAGCCACCATTGATTATAAAGTTTGGTCAACTCTTTAGTCAATTGACATAAATACCCTTCTTAAACCTCTTTAAAGGACACCCATGGCATTGCATTTGAATTTAACCCCATAGTGTTTAACCATGTTGTATTATACAATCATCCAAACATAAAAGTAAGCTACAAATTGGATAACTTAGAAACTTCTTTTTGTGTATTTCGATTGATCTTATAAGAATTTAAATATAATAATCAGAAAACTCTTCTATGATTTTGAAAGAATTCATACTAACAACCAAAGGGCCTTTGACCTAACGGTATTGTAACATTTGACCTCCTAGGAAGTCAGGGGTTTAAACATCACCAAATGTGAGGAGAGTGTATGAGTTTATTTGTTATATTTATAAAACCCCCCCCTAAAAGTTGGCATTTATTTTGTCACTTGAGTTACTCATGACGTTGATACATGGAAACTTTGGTTTGGTATGATTATGTCAAATCTACAAGTGGTGCAACAAGAGTTACAAACTCATGGGATTAGGTCAAGGGCAAAATAGTAAATTCAAGATTATAACATACCTAACATCATTAACTTACTTGACAGATCATATCTACTTTGGTTATCAAACCAAAAAGCAAAAGCAAAGGGTGTATTTGGATAATGATGCAATGATTTATATCAAATAAAAATAAAGGGTATGTTTCTTCCAAGCTCAAAATCATCAAATCCAGAATAACATACAACTTCCACTAAATGAATTACAGTAATCATTGCATGTTTGTTCTACATTTGACAGTTTTAAATTTGGAAAAGAGATTTGTCAAAGTCGAAATGTCTTAAATACCCTTTTCCTATTTCTTGGTTCTATTTAAGGGCAAGAAGCATAGAACCTAAAAAACTCCCACTTGAGCTTTTTCTATGCTAAAACCATTGGAATATGCATTGGGGGCAAATATGGAGTGCAAGAAGATGAGAGACTCTTTGTTATGCCCTCTCTTCTCCTCTATATTCCAAATAGTTTGTTTTGGTATTAACCATTTTTGAAGATGGATAATACCAAAACAAACCGGCAAGTCACGAAACGGCAAAGGAGACTCAATTGAGTCTTATATATATGTGTGTCTAAGGCTATATGTAATTAGGGGTGGGATTATGTTAGCACTGATGTATTTGATCCATTTTATATGATTAATGTCAAGTTGTTTTAGTTATATGGTGGTTTGCATGAGAGGATGTAATAAAATGAAGCCCACATATGTGTGATGTTTTGTTCACATTCTGGTTTGTGTCTCATTTCTTAACGGGGTTATATTGATTGTGTATTGAGCTGTACTTTTGTGATGTATTTTCATTGTAAAACTTTCTTTTCTTTCTGGAAATGTTGTGTTTTCTTCCCTTAATTATCAGTGGTGGCAGGAGGCTGAAGCTGTTCAAATTACTCAAAAGAAAATAGAAAACTCATTTCAAATTCCAATCAAATTGGCTTATAAATTAAACAGAGACGATGAGCGAGTGTTAAAAACTTAAATGGTCTCTTGTTTATTTCGTGTTTCTTGAAAACAAAGGCAATATGGAATTTCAGCTCACCCACAATACTGGCATTCTGTTGAGGTTTTCTAATCTTCAAAAAGTGAATTTACAAAAACAAAAACTAAATGGAAGGAATATAAAGATTTACGTGAAAACTGTTGTTGGATAAAAACATAAACACGGAATGAGAAACATCAAGCAAATTCGTTATAATCTTAACATAATAAAGAAGTGAAAGAAACATTTCGTTTTGCCTTCAATTCTTTGGGTTTCTTGAACTTTGTTTTATTTCTCTTGATATGATATAATAAAACAACCGTTATTACAAGCATATCCTTAATGTTACCGTGTTAGATCACTTAAACTTCCAACAAATGCTTTTAATAGAAAAACAAACAGATATAACCATCCATCATAGATCATAAAATACTGTTAAAGGGTTGGGTTTCACATGAGACAAGCTTGTTTTCGTGAGACACACGCGACAACATTTTTACACTTGAAACTTCACAATAAAATGTTGTGAAGGCAAAAAAAGTCGAACATTCACAACAAAAATACTGTGAAGGTTACCTTCACAATATTTTGCTATGAAAATTCAAGTGTAAAAATGTTGTCTCACGAAAACAATTGTCTCCCATGATCCCAAGTCTACTGTTAAAGCAGCCTGGGTATGTTTATGGAATTTTTTAATATTAATTAATGTAATTAAAATAATATTATAAACATGATTATAAAATGTATAAACTGAATCTTTTTATTTAATCATGTAATTTATAAAAGTAAAATACATTGACCACCAACTTTTTTGGCCAAATTTAGGCAAAAAACCATGTTGATTTGCCAATACTACTTAAAGAAAGTTATCTTTACCATATTTACCCTCATAGCAATGGTCAACTACAACCCCAACACTCACAAATAGTCAACATAATTTTTTGAACCCCTTAAAGGTCAAACCCTTGGACTTTTTTTTATAATCGTAGATATCCAGGGGTACACCTCGACTAATCCCATGAGTCCCTAAGTTAACTGTCCGACAAACCCTCTGGGGACGCTGACAAGACTAATTCCATGAGACCCTGAATATAAATGTCAGACAAACCCTCCAATGGCACTGACAAGACTTAAACTGGTAACCTCTCGGGACAGCAAACCCAAAATATTACCGGTCGATCATCAAAATTTCCAAGACCCTCTTCCAACTTTCAATAAAGATGCATATAGCAACTCATTCAAGTGTCTGGTACACCAGGCAAGCACCAATGGCTGCAATCTTGGGACAGTTCCGCGGCAATTTGTTCTTCTTCGGTCTTGTATGCCATTCGATATATTGACGGATGACCGTCTTTTCTGTAATCCGTAAGCCGACTAATGTTGAGATATACGACCGGAGTTTTCATCCCCCGGAGCACGTTGTCAAAAGCCCTCATCTTCGACGGGTATTTGGTTAGATGACTCGTGTTGAAGATTGGCTGGGTTTCTTTGTGACATTTCCCTCCCGAGTTCCATTGACCTCCTCTGTAACAAAATCAAACACCCGCTAAAGGTTTCGAGATAACAATATGGAATCACTATAACAAAATCGACTTTATATGATGCAAGATATGTCTAGATATCCTAATAAACTGTTTTATATGACTTAAGTTTATAGGACCAAGCAAATGTGGGTCCTATATAAAGGTGTTACAATAAGTTGATAGCACGCTCTTGTATGCCCTAACAAGTATTTTAGGACAATTTTAAAATAAAGTATCATATTAACCTTTTTATATGACATTATTTTAAAACTCGAACTGTTAACTAATTAGCTCACCACAACAAAATTATGTTATAAAACACCTAAAATATAAAAGCGTCCTAAAAAAATACTTTATAGGATTTAAGTTCATAGAACGAAATCAAAAAATGTTCTATCTAAAAGTGCTACAATAGGTTTATAAAACGTTTTTAGGCGTTTTAACAAGTTTTTTAGGACGTTTTTAAAATTAAGTGTCGTATTATAACTAATTTTATACGACACTGTTTGAAAAAGTGTCTAATAAACACAAGTGTTCTATAAAAAGATGAGGTTATAGGACACTTCTCAAAAGTGTCCTACAAAAATAGTTAATGACACTTTATTTTAAAAATGTCCTAAAAAAACTTGTTAAAACGCCTAAAAATAACCTATAAACCTATTATAACGTTTTTTGATAGAACACTTTATTGTTTGGTCCTATAAACCTAAGTTCTATAGAGTATTCTATTAGGACGCTTAGACAATCTACGCGTCCTATAAAGCCAATTTTGATCGTAGTGGCTCTACAGAGTATATGTGAACAAAACCAAAAGAACTAAATACGTACTTAAAATGGGTCACCGAGTAGCCTCTAAAGATAACCTGAGTTTTGTTTGTGTCAATGTTCGTATCGACCCATCGAGCCCACGTAGATAGTGCCCTACGGTATGCATCAAGAACCTTGAGCCTTGGGTACACATGGTCGCCTTCTTGATAGTAGTCTTCTCTGTAAATTCAAGAAAAAACGCAACTAGTTCCATTAAAAGGGTAGAACACACATGGAATTCCGCATGCGGATTATTGTTAAAGAAAGATGCGGGTTCTCATGAAAGGGCCATTGGCCCAACGGTACCCAGTAACCCACCTTCCTAGAGGTTAGGGGTTCAAAGTCTCACCAAAGGTGACTAGTTTGTGTGAGTTTAATTTGTCGTAAATAAATATTATATAATTCAAAAAAAAAAAATGGGTTCTCACCCTCTTGAGGTTTTCTCGTGGGTCCACCAATGTCCCGTGTTGAAGATCAAAATATCGGCATCGTGGTACATTGAAGTCGTTTGATCCATCAAATCCAATCTTAGTGTCTCAAGTGAACCATTTTTACCTTTGAAAGACGATTCTCTAACAAGAAAAGGAGAACCCACGAAATCGACTGTACAATTGTAGTCCTATAAAAACGTAATCGGTAACACGACTTTTCAGAAAAATCCCGACGGTATAAGATTCAATTAGCATTATATTTACAAGAGATGCTACAGATATCAGCAAAAATTCGGTGCTAGTTTTGTATATGTTAGAATATATGGAACCCTAAATCTAAACTTACCACTCGTGAACACATTGTGAACGCTATAACGAGATTTCTTAAGGTTGTTTTCATTGTGTACATATTTTTAATTGTACATGTGTGTCCGTGTATGATACAGGAGATAGGATAATATATATATATATGGGCCCATTCAAGGGAGAACTGATTAGTTTGTAGTAACTGTGAGATCTAATCTCAACCACAAATGAATGGATAAATTAGGAAATTAATAATTATGGTAGTTAGAGTTAAAATTATAATTAGAGGGCATTTTAGGTATTTTTAAAAAACTCCTCTCTCCTCTCTCATCTCTCCAACCTCCAATCTCCGGCTTTCGGTGAACATTAATCCGGCAGGTACCAAGTAATTACAAAGATACACAATGTGATATACTGTGATACCATTGTGATACTAACTATGATACCAACTCAAACCTTAAAAACAAAGATACACAATGTGATACTCATTGTAATACACAATGTGATACCCATTATGATATACTATGATACCGATTTCACCGGAGGCCGGAGATTGGAGGTCGGAGAGATGAGAGAGGATAGAGGAGAGAGGAGTTTTTAAAAAATACCTAATATGCCCTCTAATTATAAGTTTAACTCAAACTACCATAATTATTAATTTTCTAATTTATCCGTTGATTTGTGGTTGAGATTGGACCTCACAGTTACCACAAACTAATCAGTTCTCATTTGATTAGGCCCCTATATGTATATATGTGTATATATATATATATATATATATATATATATATGTATGTATATATATAGGGTTTATTTCAAATACAACCCATCGCATTTGTACAACCAATGCAACCCAATAAATTGATATATTTATGAAAATGATGAGAGTTCATTTATTATGATTTGAATATTTATGGAAGATGAATATGGTTCATTAATTATGATCAATACTTTATATTAGGAATTAATCAAAACTTCTATGAAATCACATATTAATCAAATGAAATGGACGGTTGAGATTGGGTTGTATTGGTTGCACAAATGTCAAGGGTTGTATAATAACCAACCTCTCTCTCTCTCTATATATATATATATGTATGTATGTATATATATACATATATGTATGTATGTATATATATATACATATATGTATGTATGTATATATATATACATATATGTATGTATGTATATATATATACATATATGTATGTATGTATATATATAGACTGGGATCATGTGAGACAAGACTGTTTTTGTGAGACACGATTTTTACACTTGAAACTTCACAGACAGTGTTTCTGCCGTGAAGATTCAACTTTTTTTACCTTCACAACATTTTGTTGTGAAGTTTCAAGTGTAAAAATCGTGTCTCATGAAGACAACCTTGTCTCAAGTGAACTAAACCCTATATGTGTGTGTATATATATGTAGGATTTGAATCTTTCCTAAAAAATGCATTAATTATAAAACATTAATTAAGTGGCTTACGGATGGATTCATAAATTATGGAGCTCTCAAATGACTAACCCCTGTATACAAGTTTTCTTTTCTAAGATAAATACAACAACTTCCTTTCCATAATTATTCCCACTAATCGAAAATAAATGCAACAACTTCCGTTCTAAGATTTCCTAAAATAAATGCAACAATTTCCTTTCTACGATTTCTCAAAATAAATGCAACATTTTCCTTTTAAGATGCCTGAAAATAACTCGGACATCTCTTTTTTTATTCCAAAATTACCCTATACCCACTAGTAATAAAATATTTATGGCATTGATTTAGATCCATTTTTTTCTTCCATTTTAACATTGAAGATATGTAACTAATAGTCAAACACTTCCATTAAATTATATATTTAGTCAAATATTGCATCTAAAACTTGTTTAATATAATCAAGAGACTTTGGCCTAACGGTATCGTAGCCTTTGACCTCCTAGGAGGTCAGAGGTTCAAACCTCACCTTTAGGGTATGTGAGTTTATTTGTTGCATTTGCCGTATATAAATATTATATACTTAAAAAAAAAACTTGTTTAATATGCTCAAATAATTAGTATGTTGTAACCTTAACAAGTTTGGGAAGCTTACCTCAAATCTGAAAGCATAAAATCCCTTCTTCTTGAATTCGTGCCTTCCCGATATCTCATAAACCCTATTTTTGTCCGTTACCGACTCTCGGAGTATGCAAACTAGAGACTCCCACATGTTACGGTTTAAGGAGTCCCCTACGAAAACTAGCTTCTTCCCTCTCAGCCGTTCGAGAAAATCCGTGGCATTCAAACTGAAACTCACGTAAATATCATACGTAAATTAAGAAAAATTATCGTTTGATGATCATAGATTAAATGTGATTTGACGACATTAAAAATGAGTATTATCAACAAGTTCTATATTCGGGTATCATGCAATTATACAAGTGTATGATATGTGATACCACAAGAATATAAGAGTTCGAGGATACGAGACTGCATTTATATATGTGTGTGTAGAGAGAGAGAGAGAGGAGAGATCTTTTACAAAATAAATCATTAGTACAAACCATACAAACCAATTAATTGAGATATTTATAAAAATTATGAGAGTTCATTTACTATGATAGATGCTTTATATTAGGAAATAATCGAGATATTCATTAGACTAGATGAATGGTTAAGATTGGTTTGTATTATTTGTACTAATGGTTGGGTTTGTAAATGAAACCACCTCTCCCTCTCTCTCTCTCTCTCTCTC
>NC_037539.1:810130-818859 GCF_001531365.2 Cynara cardunculus var. scolymus
GGGGGGGGGGGGGGGGGGTTAAAAGAACCTATCGCATAATTTCTATCAACCGTTGGATCTAAATATACATGTCTCAAATTCGAATGTAACTATCCATTTAATGGCGGACTTAGTTTTCAAAAGATGTAACCCCCGTATTATTCACAACCGTTGGATTAAAATAGATTCATGGTTCAGATGGCCTCCTTATCTTTCTGATAAGGATACTCATCGCTTCTTTGTACACACTTTAACCTATAGCGTGCTCTTTTAATTTTTGTTTTGCAAGTCAAGGGGTCTTTTTGGAAATAATCTTTCTACCCAAGGGGTAGAGGCAAGGTCTGTGTACATCCTAACCCCCCAAACACTACATGTGAGTGGGATAATACTGGTTTTTTTTTTATATTTACCCGAACTACAATGATCAAAATACCTTTCACGCGATCACTATCCCATATCACCTTGTATACAAGACCTACGAAAACGGGAATACAATCAACATTGCATACTAACAAATGGTTGGATGGTAAACTCCCCAAAACAAGTCAACGTTTGACTTTTCATAGTCAATCCAAGTGCTTTAAAACTCATTTTGACATGATATCTTACACCAGTATTGCAATCTTATAGAATTCGATAAAGTTATCGATTCTAAGACAAATTCGAGATTCAACAAGTCAATCTTATGAACATATAGTGACTAGGGGTTGCTTACTTGGTGCTGATTGTGTCTTAACGGGTAAGAGATAATGTTGTTCACCTACACTTTTTGACCGACTAAGGTGCTGACGACCAAGTCAGTCATCAATATGTCACTGACCGAGTCAGACATTGCTTATTCAAATTGTTTTTATGGTAAGCCTTAAACTTACTGTATAAGGCTTTTGTAAACAACCATTTTTAGTCGGCACTTATCCAGACCACACTCTTACCCGGTTACCACTTACCCAATTTCAAATTTGTGTTTGTGAGCCTAAATATGCATAGTCACATAAATAACTTCATTTTAGTAAGGGGCCGTTTACTAAACGCTTACCCAGTAAGTACTTACCGGGTAATTTTCCTCACCAAATGAACATGGCAAAGGCCAAGAATCTTACCCGGTAAAAGCGATGATAAGAATGGAGAGTCTTACCCGGTAAGTGAGGGTGACGACTCTTACCCGGGTAAGAGCTTACTAGGTAAATTGTTGTATATGATACATTTTGATGTACTACAATCTTACCCAATAAAATAAATTATATTGCTTTTTTATTAACCAGGATATTCAACCCACTATGCGAGCCAACTAATCCCAAGGCAACCACCTACTTTGCAGATAGCTCGGAGTCACCGCATTTGAACCTCAGTGGCCATAGAGGGATTTTTATTCCTCCTTGGATTTGAACCTGGACCTCCTAGTACTTTTGACCTTTGGAGTCAAGCTCAAACCAATAAGACACCACCCTTGTGGTTTAAATTATATTGTTGACTCCTAATATCAAGGACTTGACCATTCAAGATTATGCAATTGCAAAACAGATAGAAGAATTCAGATCAAATAATTCTATAAAATAAATTGAGATCATTTATAAGTACCTGGGGATTTCACATTCAAACGGCTGCCATTTCCATTTCACATACTCATCGTCCGGCCTCTTATTCAGATGACAATCGAAATCACGGTCTACGTAAGGGCACGAACCCGCCGGATAATACGGCTTCGTATCATCCCTAACCCATCTCCCATTAAAGATATCACATTCCCCATAAGAACTACTATAATTTCTCAACATCAAAACCCCATTAGCACCACTTTTCAAATCCAAATTAGGGTTGATGTCAAAGGGTTTCTCAGAAATTGCATCAAAGCTTCCATTTTTCATATCATTTGTGAAATTACTCAAATGGGTACCCTCCAAGTCATCACTTTTCCCATTTTTCACATCCCCAGTTAAATTCACCATTTGGGTACCCTTCAAACCAAGAACCTTCTCAAAGCTTCCATTTTTGGTGAAATTACTAAAATGGGCATCCCCTATTTCAACAAATTTCTCATCAGAACTATTCGATTCAACCCTACTCTCACTAATCAACTCTCCATGGGGGTTTTCACCATTTTTAACAAAAGAAGTGGCATTAAGAGAAAAGGGAGTTGTTCTTCTTAAAGAAAAAGGCCAAGAAATCACAGAGCTTCCATTACTAACATTGGAACCTTGAGAAACAAAGTAGTTTGAAATGGGATTCTTGAAAGAAACATTAAAGAACACGACACAAACAACAATAGAAAAGGAAACAACTCCTAAACCAAATCCAGAAACTACCTTCTTTCTTGGAAATGCAAAATATGGGAAGTGATCTGAAATAGGAACAAGTTTCTTCAAGTTCATGGCTATTGGCCACTATCACACCATGTGGGTTTCAGATGAAATCACACACAGTGAAGGTGTTTGTGTGTGTGAGATGGAGATGGAGGTTACGAGGAAGAGGGTGGAAATGTTGTTTTAAGGAAGTTCTGAAAGATCGATGTTTTAGAAGTGTGAGGAATCCTATGAAAACATCAGATTTGAATGGATTTTTGAGTGTGGAAAGGCTTCGATGGAAGACAAGATAGGCAGAGGTGTACAGAAGAGATAGACGATGGAGAGCCTACGCGAGATTGGGGAGGATGGAAATTACCTTTATACCCCTCTTGAAGTAACAATACACCGACAAAAAGGCATAAATGTTCACTAATAACAATTCAAGTGTTTGAAGAAAAAATTAATTATGAGTTATGAGTTTAGAGTTAAAAATGAATCATTAATATAAAGTTTTTTTTAAGTATATAATATTTATATACGGTAAATAAAATAAAACTTATAACCTTTTTTTCACCTTTGATGATGTTTGAACCCTTGACTTTCTAGAAAGTCAAAGACTCACATACCGTTAGACCAAAAACGTTTTGGTTTATTAAGATAAAGTTATCATCGACCTTTTTTTGAAAACTATTTGTTCATCATCCGTCCATGTCTTTTTCATCTTGAAAAATATGGTTGTTTGTTTTTAGAACTAGTTGTGAATCTATGCAATACAGTGGGATTTAAATTCTGTTTTTTTGTTGATTATGGATGTCTGTATCAATTTACATGTATTTCAATTAATCTTATGGGGCCAGAAAATCTATAGTGGCCTTGAGACAGATAAAACATACAGTTTTGTAACTTATGTTGAGTGTGAAACTGGTAGAAAACATATTGGTCTCACGGTTTTAAAGAAAAACATATTTTCTTATTTGAAAATTATTTAGTAACGTTTAGTGACATTTCTACAAACCTTGATAAAATACATGTAAATTATTTAGTGGAAAGTTCAAATAAGAAAACCAAATATTGTGTTAAGGTAAGAAAAGAATGTTCATATATGAATCGTTGACAACTTTAATTTGAAGATAAATAAGTTTCTCGAATATTTTAAATAGATTTTCTCGAATAATCGTTGACAACATTTTCGCAAACCTTGACAACGTTAAATCGATTCACATACACATATTTAAATAGATTTTCTTGAATAGTCTCAAACACCTTACAAACTTTAGCCTTTTCTTTGATATATATATATATATATATATATATATATATATATATATATGCCTATATAAGGTATTTATTTGGGAACCTATAAAATTGTGATAATTTTACAAACCGGTACATCATATGCCAGTCAAGCAGTTTTATGCCCCTCTCCTTGAAAGTGAGTTATAGAACGAGAAACTAGAGAAAATCCTATCTTTTTCCATCTCGCTTATACCAGAGGCCAGAGGGGAGGTGACTGGAGTGAGAGAGGCCATCGTAGTTCGCTCTCAATAGGGAGATCTCTCTTCGTATACTGACCCTCATGTTAGTTCTATTTATTTAACATGTTTTTTTTTTTATCTATGACTTGAAAATAATGTATTGATTAACATATATTTGATTTAAAGTGTGAATTCTTTTATGTATTTGTGAAACAAAAGATATAACTCAAAAGTTTTACATTGTTAACTGAATACATATATGAAACAAACACACTGTGACATACACACACAATATATATATATATATATATATATGTCAATCAATATATTAAACTTTAACATTAGATGAAAAAGATCATGTGAAACAAATACCTTACGATAATAATTCTCACAATTATCACATATATGGAGTTCTCAAATAATTAAGCTCCTATATATACACACACACACACACACACGCGCGAGTAGAGTTAGTGAAGTTTAGAGGAAACCTCAAAAAATTGAAAAACTGGAGAACACTTTAATAACCATTCATATATAAAGTATATACACGTGCACACAAACAATTAAAGATGTCTCTTGATTTCTATGCACGTATGCATGTTATCCACACATACATATCGGACAAATTACTTATACACATTCATACCATGTGAATGAGTAGTTATTAGAATGTTACTGAGTTTTCATTAAAAACTAAAGTTGTAAAAACATCTATTAGAATGTTACTCAGTTTTCATTAACGGACTAAAGTTATAAGAGCATCTGACATAGAAACCAAATACATAAAGATCAGTACGTTTTTGTGAGATCCGTAAAACCATTTTTGTATACTTGAAACTTCATAGCAAAACATTGTGAAAGTAAAAAAAAAGTCGAACATTCACAACAAAAACACCGTAAAGGTTATTTTCACAACATTTACTGCGAAGTTTCAAATGTAAAAAAATAATTTCATGGGTCTCATAAAAACATGTTATTTTCATGTGATTTTAAGTCATAATAAGTAATAACATCAAAAAGGATGTTACATAAACTATGACCAGTTAATTTCGAATTCACGATATCCATAATTTCACTCGAACAATAAATTGATCATGGAACGTAGTCGTTTTTGTGTTTAACTAGAGAGGGGTTAATTATGTCAATTCCGGTGTTAGCGTTTGAAAATTTGAACCATTGGAGAAAATTACATGAACCGACGTACGAAAACGGAGAGACACGTGGATGAACAAATATAGATGTGCTAACATACGCATGGTGCTTTGAGTTCCACAGCACCACGTGGGCATTGCTTATATAAGACGCGAAGCTCAGTCCCTTCACTTGCTGTGATGTTGTATTTAACTTATCTATCGATACAATATTATAAAACATTCGGAATATTTTATACATAAATGTGTATTAATATATATTATTTAAAATTTAAATTATATATAAGTATTATTTATTAAAGTTTTATATTTAAAATATAATTAAGATAATCATTGAGTTCTAACAGAATGTTTAATTATTACCTTTATAAATAATTATATTTAAAAACCAAAAATAAATTATTTTGTTATTAAATCTAGGGAAAAGTACAATAAAAACCAATGAACTTTCTTGTTTGGAATGATTAAGTCCTTGAACTTYTTTTTGGAACAAATAAGTCCTTGAACTTTCCAAAACATGTTAAATAAGTCATTGGACAATTTTTTGGCACAAATAAGTCTTTGGACATTCTAAAATATGTTAAATAAGTCCTTAGACATTCCAAAAAATGTTAAATAAGTCCTTGGACAATTTTTGGAACAAATAAGTCCTTGAACAATCCAAAACATGTTAAATAACTTCTTGAACTTTTATAGAACATGTTGGATACATTCTTATGACTTGTACAACTAGTTAAAATGGTAATTATTTTTTTGTAAATGTAAGTACTTTTTTTGTTATATTTGTTTAATTTTATAGATCTAAATACTTTTTGGTTGAAAAAATATTTAGGGGCTTAATCGTTCAAAATATGAATGTTCATTGGGTTTTTTTTCCGGATTTTTTTCACTATTTTACCACTTTATTTTTTTCAAAAAGTTATTTAACATGTTTTGGATTGTTCAATGACTTATTTGTTCCAAAAATTGTCCAAAGACTTATTTAACATTTTTTGGAATGTCCAAGGACTTATTTGTTCCAAAAATTGTCCAATGACTTATTTAACATTTTTTGAAATGTCCAAGGACTTATTTGTTCCAAAAATTGTCCAATGACTTATTTAACATATTTTGGAATGTTCAAGGACTTATTTAACATGTTTTGGAAAGTACAAGGACTTATTTGTTCTAAAAAAAAGTTCAAGGACTTAATCATTCCAAACAAGAAAGTTCATTGGTTTTTATTGTACTTTTCCCTTAAATCTAAATTAAATTATAATAAAAAATTAAATTAAAAAAAATAAAAAAATTAAATAATTAATTTAATATTAATATTCTTTCAGTATTTTATCAATCACAACTTTGGTTCCTTCCTCAAACAACTCTTAAAAGATTTTGTTAAATGAGGGTATTTTTATAATTTTATTAATTTTTATGTTATTTTTTTATCCACACAAAATCGATTTTATTATTAGGGGGTGTTTGGGATTGTTTATTTCAAACAACTTATGTTTTTCTATAAAAGCACTTATCAACTTATTATAAGTCAGAAGAGTTTAACTTTTTCAAAAATTTCTTATTACCGGTTTGACATAAGTATAAGTTGTTTATTCAAACACTCAAAAGTGCTTGTTGCCGGTACTACACTGAAATAAGTCAATAAATTGTTTTTATAAGCAATCTCAAATACCCTCTATATATTAATTTCTATACTAAATATTTTCCTTCTTATTTTAAATTAATCATTTATATTAATTAATTTTAAATTAATACATAATAATATGTTGCAGTTTATGTAACTAGGAGTTGTGAATAAATATAAAATGTTAACTCAAATATTTAATTAAAAACATATGTCTTGATCCATATTTTTTGCATGTTTTTTAAAGTATGAACAATTTGGCAATTAAATTAGATTGTAACATGCAATTTGTAGCTAAAAATGGCAATTATTGTATTTTCTAATTAGATTTTGTAAATTTTAACTTCGACCATTTAATGCAGTCGTAATAAAACAAGAGCGAACCGTTGTATTAATTTTTTCTTTAAATACGAACCAGATGTCTTAATTTCAAATTGTTTAACTAAAGCTGGTTATACAACTAAAGAAAATTAAGTAAAAAAGCTAAGGAAAATTTGTATTTTTAAATTGATTGGGAGGGGGGTAAAAGTTACTTTATAAGAGACTTGATACCTTATTTATCACACGTGTTTTAAAACCGTATGAACAGAATAGATGATATATGGTACCAATAGTGGAACAGAAGCCTTCTAACCGGAGTGGCTGGACTTAAGTATAAATAGAAACAATTGACTCACTTTTGGAAAGAAATTGATTTTTAACATAGTGGATCAAGTTTTAACTGCTTAGAGAAGAAAATAAAATCATAGGGACCTTAGCCCCCAAAAGTCTCTTATAGACCTTTTGCCCCTGTATGGTATTAGGGGTGCTCAAAAATCCGACCAACTCAATCAATCCAACGCGAAACAACTCAACTAGAAGCAACTCGATGTCTAATCGAATTGTAAAATTTTCAAACCATATGTATTTGATTGATATTAAGTTACTATTATTTGAACTCAACCCAATCCGATGAACCCAATATCCTTTTATTTCTTGGATTTGATATTATTGTTGAATTTCTGTTAATATATACATTAGCAACTTACACTATCATGTATGCTTTTTATATACACATCTCTATATAACTCATTCTTATATTTGTTCAATAACTGTGAACATATATACGTAAATTGAGAAAATTAACTGAATGTGATATACGTAAGAAATATGGATAAGTTATATCAAATAATTGATGATGAAAAAAATTATGAGTAGAGAAACCATATATTCAATGTTAGAAGAATATTTGAATGTACCAAAATATCAACCCGACTAACCCAACCAACTCGTACGGTTTGGGTTCGGTTGGGTTGCACTTTGGCTTGAGTTGGGTTGAGTTAAGATTTTTCAAACTACAAACATTAGATTAGTTTTTTTAAATATCTTCAACTCAATCAACCCAACTCATAAGAATCTTGTATAGTTGATTTTATAATGTGACACAAATTGAGATGACAAAAGGTGGATAGCAATTGCTCAAAGTTCAATATCAAGTAATATCAATTTTTATGAATTGTGGTTCTTAATGAAGGTTTTTGAACACATATTATATATATTCCATAAAGGAGATAATTTTGAGGTAATTTAATAAAATTAGAAGACCTAGGGATCTATGCAAGAAGTATTTTGTAAGGTGATGTTTTGACTTTTGACCCTAGTCAATGGTGTTTCTAAGTTTTTTTATATATATTTATTATTACAGGTTATTAATATTTTTCATCGTAATTTTAAGTTGAATAAAAAGTTGTCATGTGAAATTAAAATTATGGGTTTGGTGTGTTATATGTATCTCCAATAGATTATTTAAAATAGAAAAAACCAGAGGTTTTGTTTTCTATTATATTTCAACAAATTTTCTATACTGTGTTTTAGAATAAATAAAACTTCAAGTTTAGAGAATTCTCTAAAACTTGATGGATGTGAGAGAACTGGTTTGTTTATTTATTCTCACAAATAAGATTAAACTATGATTATATTGTATGAAGTTTTTTTTTTTTGATAAAAAAGTACATTGAGATGAAAAGTTTATTAAAGATTTAATAATCTATCTTATATTATAAAACATTTGACAAAATAAATTCTTAGAAACTATTTTTTATACATAAAGTATTGTTTATTGATGTATATTACTTAAAATTCAAAATTATAAGTAAATTGTATGTAAGTATAACTTATTAAAGCTTAATTTGAATTTGTATAACTAAGTACAGATAAACTTAATCAAATATAGAATAAT
>NC_037539.1:818975-836121 GCF_001531365.2 Cynara cardunculus var. scolymus
TAAAAAAATTATATTATTTAACCGGAAATAAATTACTTCATTATTAAATTATAATAAAACTCGAATTAAAGAAATTATACAAAAATAGGGAAACTTTTAAATAGTTAATTTGATTATAATGGAAACTTTTAAATACTTAATTTGATTATAATATCAATAATTTTTCAAGTTTTCATGGGATCTTCAAATTTATATTTTATTTAAAAATAAAAACATTATCATTTTCTCAAAACCATTTAAAACCATGTTATAATACTGACAAAGACAAATAATAAAAAGAAACCCTATACTTTTGATATACTTCCTCTTCCAAAATACAATAGTGCTTCCTTTCGCTCCTTTTGATTTAGCGAGGAGGAAGTAGTTGTTGACAAGTATCGACTATTTCATTTAGCTCATGTTGTTACGTATCGGTTGTTTTGGATATATAATCAAATTATCTGCTCCTGTTTAAAGATCACAGCCTCACAAATGCATCTCCCCACAAGACAAGGGAGGAGGAGGAGAGATGAGGGAGCGGGTTAAGCTTAATCGAGAAAAGGGGCAAATATGGAAAGCAAGGATTTGACTCAATAAGCATGGATTTGACGCTGAGTGGGTAAGATCTTGGTCAGCATTTTGATCATATCTCGGTCAAATCCGTGATTTGTTAAACACGCTGACTGCTGACCAAGTCAGCCTGGTCAGCAGTTAGTAAACAGCCCCTTAATATATAGTTTCATAAATCTCTATTTGATTATCAACTAAAAATTTGAAATTTGTTTTAAATAATCAAATAGCATCATTTTCTTTACTTCTTAGGGGCCGTTTACCTAAACACTTACCCGGTAAGCACTTACCGGTAAAATTCAATAATATCGCTTACTTATCGGACAAGATTTTATTCACTAAAACGCATCGTATGCAACAATTTATCCTGGTAAGCGCTAACCATGGTAAGAGTCCTCGTCTTCACTTACTGGGTAAGACTCGAGATTCTTGCCCTCGCTCTTACCGGGTAAAATTCTTAATCATTGCCATATTCATCCGGTAAAGTAAAGTGAATTGGTAAGCGCTTACCCAGGTAAGCGTTTGGTAAACGGCACCTTAGTCTTTTTTTAACAGCGGAGATGATCAGATTTCTCAAGTGTCGTAACTTAAAAGGTATATTTTTTCTGAATTAAATATAATTGTGGGGTCAACTTGCAAAATGGTATGACAGCTTACGAGATGCGCGAGACAACTTGCAAAATAACCTTTTAGATTGCGAAATGCTCCTAGTTGCTTACGAAATGGTTCATAAGAATCATACTTTATTCACAAGAGGTATATTTCTAAAGTTACAGATTCTTGACTATTTTAAAAAAAAAAAGTAGGCTAAAAAAGAGGATATATTCATCCAAAATAGCTAATTTGATTAATTTTACTGAATTTTATAAGGATGTTCATCTAAACTGTCAAATCGCACAAACCACCCACACCGTATCATATCGCACCGCAAAGCGTGGCTTAGAACTTTGGCGGTGTGGCTTACAGTATGCATTTTTTTCGAAACGCATTATGCGGTGTGGTCTGCGGTTTTGAGTTATCAAACTGCGATTCAAATCACACCGCGCCATCTCTCTTTCGTACTTCTTAGACTATTTCTAATTTATGTAATATGTATTTACAAAATCGGACCTGCTAAAACTTCATATTTTTTGGACTACAATCACGTTATAGGTGTTTCTAGAATATTGGATTGTAGACGTAAAATACGATAGATACAAACCGTATAAATTGCATCGCATCGCAAAATTTTATGATTTGAAGCATATGCGGTGTAGTTTAAAAAAATGCTTAAACCGGATTTACAGTTTTGCTCCAAACCGCATCACGAACACCTCTAGAATGTTATGATTTCAAAAAAATGGAAATAAAGTGCATTATTGACTTGTACCATACAAAAGTACTTGTTGCTTGAGGAAAAGCCTAGTGCATTAAGTACAGATACTAGGTATGACGGTGTTGCATGCATCGTTATTGTAAAATTTAAATTTATAAATTCCACTAAACTTAATTTAATTAATGGATTATGTGTGGTTTATCGAACACTTACTCGGATAAGCGCTTATCAACTCACATTACTTTATCAGATGGATATGACAAAGACCAAGAACCTTACCCGGTAAGAGCGAAAGCAAGTCGAGTCTTACCCGGTATGTAAGGGCGAAGACTCTTACCACAGTAAACGCTTATCCGGTAAATTGTTGCATACGGAACCGTTTTGGTAGACTAAAAGCTTAACCCGTTAAGTAAGTGATAGTAATGAATTTGCCGGTGAGCACTAATCCGGCTAAGCATTTGGTAAACGACCTCTTAACCTAGTGTCACTCTTTTTAAGGCTTCGTAGGATCATTTATCAAATATTTACGGGTATAAATTATCCTTACTTACCTTATCATGTAATATTCTTAGGTATTAAAATCGATTGTTGCTCATCATTTTAACCCAACAAGTGCTAATCAAGTAAGAGTCTTTTTTTTCTCATTTGGAGCATCTTCAAAAGCTATGCTAAAATAGAGAAAAGTGAAATTTTAGCAACTTTTTTGCTCCAACAACTGTGTTATCGTGTATGCTAAAATAGAAAAAAGAAGATAAGAGAGATGGTAGAAATTTTTTAAATTTAAAGAAATCTTTAAAACTATATATGTAAGAGAGAGAAATAATATTTTATTTTTTTCACCAATAAGAGTCATTGAAATTATGTGTTTAGAAGAGAGAAACAAATTTTATTAATGTATTAAATATTTTAATGATATAGTTAATGATAGAATTGCTAAAATAGAGTAGTCGCTGGAGTTAGATGTAATTCTTTTAGAGATTTTAACTTTTCATACTCTGTTTTAAAAAAAAAACATAGCATAACCGTTGGAGATACTCTTGCCGGTTAACAGTGGCGGACGCAGAAAAAAATATTGTAGGGGGCACGATATCATCATCTTTTTCTTATCGGCCGGATCCCAAGGAAGATCGTTCAATTCAATTTCGCAAGACATCGAAGGAGCAGAGCTCGATTCAGGTGTTGATGTTTTCCTTTTAAAAAATCTTTTCATTTGATTTGCCTAATTGCCTACAAAATTACCCACAAAATTTCCCACAAAATTAACCTAAAATACCTAACCTATAGCATTTACCAATTACCAATTCCAATTACCACAAAATTAACCAACAAAATTTACCTAAAGCATTTACCAATTACCACAAAATTAACCAACAAAATTTACCAACAAAATTTACCTAAAGCATTTACCAATTACCACAAAATTAACCAACAAAAATTACAAAATTAACCTAAAATAAATACCTAACCTAAAGCATTTACCAATTACCAATTACCACAAAATTAACCTAAATAACTACTACTTGAAGTTGGAATTGGAAATTAGAAAATTAGAATCTTTACCAAAGTCAAGAGTCACAGCAGGTTAGCAGCACAGTCGGTCTCGGACCGCTCGTGCCTCGTCTGCTCGGTCAGTCGGCTAGGCCGCTAGCCGCTAGGGTTTCGTCGCACACACAGCAGAGTCGCAGCACAGTCGGTCGCTCGGTCAGAAGAAGAGAAGATGGTTGCTGCTCGCTGGTCCTGGTCCTGGTCGGCGTGGTCGCATACTCGCATCCGATGAAGAACAGAAGAAGAGTAGAAGGCTGAAGAGTGAAAAGGGGCCTCTTGTCTCATTTTGTTGGGGGCCCATATATATTTAGTTAAAAAATACAAAGTAAAAAAAAATTTGGGCTTTCATAGGTAAAATTTGTTGGGGGCCCAGGACCCCTACCACCTTAAGGTAGATCCGTCCCTGCCGGTTAAGACTCTCGATTCTTGTTATGCCTCTTACCGGGTAAGATTATTGGTTCTTATCATGCTCAATTGATAAAGCAAGTGATACCGGTAGATGATGACAGAATTTGACTATTAAGAACAAATCTCCTGAAATATTTCACAATATTAGTATAGATTGATTGGTTTGTTGCGGGCCCTTGAATCCTGGGTTGCAACTTTTTCCCAAAACACATAAAAATCATCAAAATTTAAGCCGAAAACTGAATTTTCTGACATTGGTGGGATTCCAACCCCGAGTTTGGTACAAAGTAAGCAACATTTACGAGCTTTTACCATTAGATGGTAAAGCTTCAATTCAAAAACTACATGGTGATACCCAACAAAATAATACAATGACACCTTTTGGAAACACATTTTCTTTCTTACGACAGAACCATAAAACGGTCGTCCGTATCACCATATGGGTTACGTATCCAACCCAACTGTCATTCAACCTAATCTACCGTGTTTGACGCGATCGAGTGATAAATCAAACGAGCTTTTACCATTCTGTTTCACACAAGATTTATGTTCTCGTTAAGCTCATTTTAAGACACCTGCATTATCTTCTAACAAATGTACCACCCCAGCCAAACTTCCCACCCGACAATGTCTTCCCGTAAATAGAACTTCTATATACGAACCAAGCAATTCCAATACAAAAGAGGCAACCATTGTACACAAGATATCTTTTACTTTTATACAGATGAATTCTATTCATTTAGCCACTGAAAAGCACAAAACCGAGCTCGAAAACCGAGTGTTACGGGTCACCGAGGGCCCGAAAGCTCCATTGCTTCGACTACAAGTGAAGATTCTTCGATATAATCTGCATACCTTTGTGGAAAACTTTCTAATGCTCGAAATCTTGGTGTTTCAATTGTTTGTGATGCCTCCCATCGTTCTACTAATCCTTCTCCTTCTAACATTCTCAATACTTCCGACATTTTTGGTCGATACAAAGGGTTGAATTGGGTGCACAAAAGCGCGACTTGAACCATTTCTTCTAACTCGACCCGATCAAAATTGTTGCTTAAAGCCTTATCAACCATTAGGTTCAGTTTTCCGTCTTGATGGAGCTTCTTTACCTGCACGATAAACCACGTACACCAAGTTGTTAAGATCAACAATCACGCACACACAAAATATATATATACACATATATATATATATATATGTGTGTGTGTGTGTGAGTGGTTCCGTAATTTGCTTATACTTGCATCGGTGTTATGATTCTTGTTATGTCAACAGTACTTACTTACAGGGGGTGCGCTTGGTATGCAAACAGAACGGAATAGGATTGGACAAAAATGTAACATCATAGGCTAACGATATCAGTTATTGTCCGCTTTGTCTATACATGGACTCACGGTTTTAAAACGCGTCTGGTAAAGAAAATATCCGGTCCTTACAGGGCAACCTTCATTTTCCTCCCCACATATGTTGGGAAGGGGAATAAAGGTTACTTTATCTGGGACTTTATACCTCCTCTGTTACACACGTTTTAAAAACCGAGTCTAGATGTGGACAAAACGGATAATATCTAGTACGGTTGGCCTAGGACGTTACAAAGGGTATCAGAGTCTGGAATTGGACTGGTGTGCCAACAAGGACACCTAGGCTCCCAAGGGGGTGGATTGTAATATCCCATATCGGTTGGGGAGGGGAACAAGTTTGCCTTATAACGGACCAGATACCTTCTCTACTAGACACATTTAAGACCACAAGTCCACAAAGCGGATAATATCTGGTACGGTTGGTTTGGGATGTTATAAAAAAATACTAGAGTCATATCTTGTCTAGCCCAGACACCCGCCATCACCAAATACTTGGTGTTTTCTATCATTTTTTTTTGCAAGAAAATACCATGTTTGAAAATTTGGTTGCTTTTTACGTAATGTACGAAAGAAGGGAATCGAGCGTACCCAATCAAGCATTACGCCTTTCTGGTTAGCCACCCTTCCGAAATCTAAAGCCTTTTGACCTGTAATTAGCTCAAGAAGCAAGATCCCGAAACCGAAAACATCGGTTTTATCGGATGATTGACCGGTCGACAAATACTCAGGAGCAATGTGACCCACGGTGCCACGGACCGCAGTGGTTACATGAGAATCACGGTGGTCCAACAGCTTAGCCAGCCCGAAATCACCAACAACTGCCTCAAAATCTTCATCCAAAAGAATATTGGCTGCTTTAACGTCACGATGAATTATCTTCGGGTCACTTTGCTCATGCAAATACAGTAAACCTCTCGCTGTTCCTAAAGCTATATTTTTCCTTCTCGACCAATCCAAAATCGGCCTACCATGGATACGATCTGGTAAACATACAATCAGATGCGCAGATTTAGTTCGTTGAACATAATATTCGACGTAAAATGGATGATGCAATTGCGAATCAACAAAATACGAAATGGAAATACAATGCTTCATAAGAGTACACAATTTTCTAGTAAAAGAGTGAAAAGTACGATTGCTTTAGGGGCTGTTTGGATGGTTTTCCATTAAGTCCTATATGATAAAGCTTTCCATGTGGATTAATCTGTTTGTATATATTGGGAAGGTTTTTGTTTCGGAGAGTTTATCCACAGATGGATGAAACATGTTTTTTAACAGGGAGGTGCAGGTTTGAAAAAACTTTGCTTTACGGCATAAAGCTCCCTCCTAGAAGCTTATTGAATAAGCCACTTTATATATCATTAAGGATCTGTTTGTTAGCAGCTTAATGAGACTCACAAATTATTTGGTCGGTTATACATGACTGTTCGATAGTGGCTTAATGATATAAAAAGGGCTTATTTAGTAAGCTTCTATCAGGAGCTTTATGCAGAAAGCAAGTTTTTTTCAAACATGTCTATTCCAATTAAAAAAAATGCTCATTCCATCTCTAAATAAAACCCACCCAAACAAAAACCTTCTTAATCTATACAGTCAGACTAATCCACACAGGCAACTTTATCCATACAAGATTTAGTGGAAACAACCAAACGGAAAACCAACTAAATAGGAAACCAACCAAATAGTCCCGCCACAACCAGACAGTCATGTATGCAAGTCTCATTAAGCTCATTAAGCTGCTAAGAAACAGGCCCTAATTTTTATGTTTTCTTCAAGAACTACAGGCAACATAAATCAAGTACGATGATTCAAAAAGTCGATTATTCTTTCCAAATTTAAGTTTGTCAAGGATCTAGCAACAAATACTGTACGAACCTTTTAATTTACAAGCAACGCTGCCATTTGGCATAAACGGATAGACTAGAATCCTCTCGTTTTCTGTTGAGCAGAATCCCCAAAGGCGTAGAAGATTTCGATGAACAGCCAAACTTATGGTTTCGACTTCCGTTTGAAACTGGATCTCCCCCCCGAAATTATTATCGGCTTTCAACCTTTTAACAGCCACGATCGTGCCATCGCTCAACGACCCTCTATAAACAATTCCAAATCCACCTTTACCTAAAATGTTCTTCACGTTGAAATGATCGGTGGCAGCCCGAAGTTCCTTAAACGTAAACCTCCTCAAATGGCCCAAACATACTTCGGGATCATATTGATCTGTTTATCTTAATCAAATTAATATGCAATCGAGAGAACAAATTCTAGGAATTAATTATCTGTTTATGGAAACAATCTCTCTACCCTTTCTGTTACGTATTTTGCATATTGTATGAATGTTTACGAGTTCATATTCACATAATAAGTTGATGAATGTATGTTGACTGACCGTTAACATCGAAGAAAATTTGTTGATTCTTACGATATCGCCACCAAATGAGCAACCCGATAACCAAAATTAGTAGCAAAACAGCACCAAAGCTTGTACCGAGAGCAATAGCGAGACGGCGACTCTTCTCTCCCGATGAAGATTCGCCTATTAAAGCAAACAACGTATCAAGAAACCACATTTGTGACGTAAAATAAGCATATAGCATCAGCCTGTTTGGTTGGTTTTCCATAAAGTCCTGTATGGATAAAGTTGTGTGTGTCGGATTAATCTGTCTGTATAGATTGGGAAGGTTTTGTTTGGAAGGGTTTTTTCATAAATGGGGGAGCGTGTTTTTTAATTAGGAAAAACTTGGCTTTCTGCATAAAGCTCCCCCTAAAAGCTTAATGAATAAGCTACTTTCCATATCATTAAACCATTACTACACAATCATGTATAGCTGATAGAATAAGTTGCAAGTCCCATTAAGCTCATTAAGCTGCTAAGAAACGACCTTAACGTATTTTTGAACTTATTGAAAAAGCCTTGTTTTATTAAGCATAAGTTCAATAAGTTCAAGTGGTTTTTTGCCACTTCCTTTTTCAAATTATGCCCCTTGTTCTTTTTCCAACTACTTTTACAATATGTTCTTTCAAGTCATTTTGTATTGACATCTTGACTTATCAGCAAGATTTAGGGGCATGTTTGTTAGTAGCTTAAGGAGCTTAATGGGACTCACAGCTTGTTCAGTTAACTATGCATGATTGTTTGGTGGTGGCTTAATGATATAGAAAGTGGGTTATTAGGTAAGCTTCTAGGGGGGAGCTTTATGCAGGAAACCGAGTTTTTTCAAACCTACCCTTCCCAATGAAAAGATGCTCCTTCGTCTATGAAAAAACTTTCCCAAACTAAAACCTTATAATCTATACAAACAGATTAATCCACACAGACAACTTTATCCATAAATGACTTTAATGAAAAACCAACCAAACATGACTAGTTTATCAACTAACTTATAAGCCAACAGCTAGTTTTTCAGCTTAAAATAGAAGGAGGGTGTTTATGGGATAGACACCTGTGATACCATCCGGTGGGAAAGATAGAGGTTCGGGAAAAACAACCGAACAACCATTTTCGGAATTATGCTCACATAGTAACGGATTGCCTACAATTCTGAAATCAAAAAAATAGAAGCTAAGATCATGATCGAGATAAAAGTAAACGAAGGTCGATTAAAAGTAAACTCACTTGAACGTTCTGGCTGATATTTTAGGCAACGAACCGCTAAGATTGTTATATGATAGGTCTCTACACAAGCAAGTGAAGCGTAAGATAAAGAAAATCGAAACCATAATAACCGAAAATGTAATAAACAAACCGTAGGGACCATATCCGATAACGTCTTTAATATGGGCAAATGTAATTTATGGCCGTTTAGTTTGTGGGATTTGGTGGAATTTGGAATTAGGTTTCATTCCAATTCCGCGTTTTGTTTAAAAGGAAGCCCGGAATTGAATTCCGGAGATTTCAATGAAATCCCCGAGGTAGTTGGTATTTAGCGGGATTTGAATGTACTAAAATATGTTAAAAACACTCGTTTTCTAATAATCGATTAATAAAAAGATAATTTAATTATTTCATAAATTTTAATAATTTATTTTTATAAATTATTTATAAAGAAATTCATTCCAAATCTTACAAACAAACGCAAACACATCAAGAATTCTAATCCTTTCACCAAAACCAACTCCTACCAATAAAATTAAACGAAATCTTCAAAATCGAGAAACTGTTGAAATTAAATTAAACTTTTTTGGAAATTTTAACTTTCGTCTTAAAAACTTCGGAGAAATTACGGAAAAACGGATGGAAATACTCTGCAAATCTTCGTAACTTTTCATACGAAAATTTGCAATCCAAAATATAAAAGAAAAGAGCATGGAATTAACATACACAAGAGTAAGGCCTCCGACTTGCGACAACGATTCAGGAACCGGTCCCGTAAGGCTATTGTTGTTTAGTCGCCTGGCTTGACCATAAACACAACCCGAAATCAGAAATTTTCCGTAACATATCATCTGTTACGATAAAAATGAAACAAGCACACAAACTTACAATAGATTCAAGTTCTTGAGATCTCCCAAAGAAGCAGGCAGCTCACCGCTGAACTTATTCCCCGAAAGATCAAGCGATTGAAGGCTCCATAACTTCCCAATTGCACCCGTGATTGGGCCAGAAATCGCGTTATTCTGTAGTGTACTAAATAAAGCATGACAAATGGTCGATTTTTTCAGCTCATAAATATCTCCATAGCACAAGAAAATAAGCAAAAATCTGTGCGGTCCCATTTGGTTTGACAGAATGATTTCGAGGGATTTGGAAGGATTTGGAATGGAATCGAATTTTTTATTTTTTATAAATAATTTATGAAAAAAACAATTAAATTACCTTTTCGTTAATTGATTATTACAAAACAAATGTTTTTAACATATTTTAAAACATTTTTACAAACAAATCTTGTGAAATCCGCAAAATCTCCCATGGGATTTCATTACCTGGATTTTCGTGGGATTTCAAATTTCACTGAAATCCCACGATTTCAAATCCAGGGATTATCTCAAACCAAACAAAGAGACAAGACCGCGTTAGAATTCAATTCCAAATACCGTAAACCAAACGGGACCTTAGAAAATTTGATGAAATATGGGGAAGTTGCCTACATAGATTGCAAGTTACTAAGATTTCCGATTGAAGCCGATAACGTCCCGGATAAATTCTGACCAGGCAGCCCTCTGTTGATTCGTAAAAAGAAGATAAACCCGTCAAAATTCAAGTATACAACGCCGAAGAAACCATTCTGCGGCAAAATGCAAACAAGTTGCAGGAAAAAAATCGATAAAATGCAACGAAGTTTGCTTCAACTCCTAGTAACTTTGGTCTCGAAATTTCCTATTTTTTACCCATGCTGTCCGTTACTGGTAACATGCTCATCTTGTACTATTTTTGTAACATTCCGGACCAACCGTATCAGATATTATCTGTTATGTCCACACACCTTGACTAACGTGGAATCTTACAATAATATTTAATAGGTAAATCTTTGGTAAACCTTTTTCGTAAACCGGCATACAAAACCTTTTTCGTAAGCGGGTACCAGCGATTCCACGTTATAAATGTTACAAGATCAGCAAGCTACCGATAAAAATTAGCCACAATGGGAAATTTCAGAACTTCATCAAGGAAAAAATAAAAACGAAACTTTGTCGTATTTTTAACACATTTTCGGCCAAAAAAACAACTCACAGAGCAGAAACAGATCCATCAGAGTTGCAGGTAACCATTCGCCAACTACAAGGATCAACAGATGTGAAATCCCACGAGTCAAGAACATTGTGTGGATCCTTTACATCCGATTTAATAGCCATTAGAGCCACAACTGCATCAATCATAAACATCATGATTTTGGCCCACAACTTCCATTAAAATCAAACATGAAGCTTTTCTCCATTAATTGTCAAAAACCCCACTAAAACTTGCTTGAAAGTGAGCAGAAATGAAGATGAAACATCAGCCAGAAGAATGGGTTTATAGCAGAAAGCCAAAAATGGCAAAGTGAAGATACAAAAAGAGGAAACTAACCTTCGTAATTGACACCAGAAGGAGAAAGAGTTGCAGAAGAACCATTCACCCATGTCAAAACCACGAACCCGAATATCAGAAATATATGTTCTCTCTTCTCCATTATGAAAAGCTTTCGAGTTTTGCTCAAAGGCATGAATACAAGATATTTGTGGAGTAAAAGAATCTTGCCACCATTTTTTTCTCTTGTATAAACTCTAGTTGTCTTATTGAAATCTCAAAAGACAGAAAGAAACGGAATTAGAATCCTGTAAAGCAAAAGTTCAGAATGCTCTCCACCTGTTCGACGAAATTCCCCAAAAAAAATTACACAGTTACGTATCAAAGATTCAAACCCTTTTCGTGAAATGAAGAGATCTGGTCGATTTTCAGTGAGATTTGTTGTTGGTTGTATAACGTTGCATTTTCTTTAAGGGTCGTTATCCTATCTGGTACAATCAACATCATCGTCTCTCTAACTCTAAGTGAGAGTCTTTAATGGCGGATACAGGAAAGATACAAAAGGAATTTGATTAAATTAAGTGGGAAAAAGGATCAAATAATTATTTGTATTTTGTTAAAGAGAAATTCCTCAAAATCTCCATTTTTATCGAACAAATTTCTCTCTTTTAACTCTTTCTCTTTCAATTTTTTTTAAAACTCACTGCCTCTTCAACTCTAAAACCTCTTTTTATCTGTATAATATTTATATACGACAAATATAACAAATAAACTCACACACTTTTCTCATTTTCAGCGAAGTTTGAATTTCTGACTTCTAAAAAACAAAACAAAGACTATGAAACCGCTAGGCAAAAAACCCTTTAAAAAACATCAAAGTGTAAAAATCCTTGAACATAGTATAAAAATACATGAAGTAAAATCTATAAATTAGTCAGAAAGCCACTTGCAGAGACCTTTATCAAATTTACAGATTTGGTTCCTATATTTCGGACCATGTTTATAGACTTTTTTTTACACTTCGACTCCTTAAGGAGTTGTTACTTGCAAAGGTAATGACACTTTTAACCTTTTAAAAAATGACGAAATATATATATTATTTACAAAGAAATTAGGGTGCTGAATGGTTAAGGAAGACCGTGGATACAAAATTATTCAGGAGGTTTTAGAACTATTAAAAATCAGATTTTTTTTACCAAATAAGATACATCTCTTAATTATTCAAATATTATCTCTTAATAAAATTATTAAAATATAAACAAACAACTCTGATTTTTTTATAAGAATCAATAATTTTTTTGCTTTTGATTCAGTGATTGGAGTGAAGGTGTGGGAGACCTGATGAGAGAGAGAACAAAGCGAAAGGTAAAATGTTTGCAGATCACGTGCTTGGCTTGTCGTCGCCTTTGTTTGGCTTTTGCCTATTTTCCAAACGAAATCTTTTTTTAAATTTTGGAGCGACAAAATATTCGTATTTTTAAATAAATACTTTTATTATATTTTCGAAAATATCTCATAATTAAAATTTATTAAATTTAACATATGTTTATTAAATATTTATCAGATAAATGTTTACAGATATTATTTATCTTATCAATTGAACATAACAAGGGTAAAAAATCTTATCTAATAAGAGACATGATAATAACCAAAAGTCTTACCTGATAAATGTTAACTAAGTTTAACACGTTTACTAATAATCCATTTGATAGCTGATGATGTTATATGATAGATAAGTGAAAGTGATTTCTCTTATCCATAAGCACTTATCTGATAAGTATTTGATCAACGATCTCTAAATTTATAATAAATATTGAATATATCATAACAGTTGAAGATGCGCTGTTTTTAATATCCTTATACCTAACTTTTATTTTAATTTATTTATAAAAAATTATCATGTAAAGTTGATAGGTAAAAAAAACACACATCATGATTCATGATCACCACAAATATAAAAATGAAAAATAAAAGCATATCCTTGACATCATCATGTATCTTTTTTTGCAGTTGTTCACTTGCTTCCACCTACATGTTCTAACAAATCTTTCACAATAATTTTTAATATATGTTTATAAATTATATATAAAGAGAGAAAAAGACTTGGAATCACGTGAGACGAACTTGTTTTCGTAAGACCCATGAAACTATTTTTTCCACTCGAAACTTCACTGCAAAATGTTGTGAAAGTAACCTTTGTAGTGTTTTTACTGCGGAAGTTTGGTCTTTTTTGACCTTTACAGTGTTTTCTATGAAGTTTCACGTGTAAAAAAGTAGTCTCATGAAAACAGATTAATCTCAGGTGAATTTAATATATACATGTATATATATACATGTATATATATACATGTATATATATGTATATATGTGGGTGTTTTTCTTGGGGATGGGGAAGGGGGAGGGAGGAGGCAGAACAAGTGGGCATAGGTAAGGTAATAAGGTAGCCTGTTTTCTCTTCTATTTCTGTAAAATCAATAGGATATTAGGATGATAACAAAATAGTAAATTATGATACTCACGATAATACTCTTTAAATTTCGTTTTATTACGTAAATTATATATATATATATAAGGATTTAAATAAAAATACTTTTATTTTACGATAACACTATTTTACCATAGACAATCACATGTGATGCTATTATTTCATCATATATATGATACACATATGATATTAAATCAGAGACGCGGATGATTTTCAATGCGATCATGGTTGCGGGCTAAGTCGACTTTACACCACTAAGCCCCCTCACAATTATTATCATGTGTGATAAGGGTGTTGTTTATATGATACTATAATTTATCAAAACCATCACATATAATGCTAAATCATAGACGCAGACAACATTTGGCACGGCTTAAGTTGTAGTCTCGTAGAACACGTCGTTCTCGCGCGTATTATCACATGTGATAAGGGTGTTCTCGCATTCTCGTAAAATGAAGATGTTCTCGTTTGAATTTCCATCCATATGTGTGTGTGTGTGTGTGTTTTATTTGTTTTGATCCTTGACTAAACGACCGTCTAACAGGAGACGCTAACTCAGTCAATGTGCATAGGGTATTTTGGTCAATCCATATTTTTTCTTTCAAAACAAATAACTAAATTGTACATAAATTGGTTTCATTAGTTTTTCAAACTTAAGTTTTGTTAACTAAGAGATCATTTACCAAACGCTTACTCTAGTAAGTAAACACCAAGTCGTTTTACCTTACCAGATGAATATGGTAAGGATCAAGAATTTTACCCGGTAAGAACGAGACAAGGACCAAGAGTCTTACCTGGTAAGTGAATGCGACGATTCTTACCACGATAACCGCTTACCGGGTAAAATATTACATACAATACCGTTTCGGTGGACTAAAATCTTATCTGATAAGTAAATGATAGTGTTAAATTTACCGGGAAAACGCTTACCGGATAAGTATTAGGTAAACGATCCCTATCAAAATACGCCCTTGTACAATTTGGTTTTTCTTTTTAGAGAAAAAAAACATGGATTGACAAAAATGCCCTCACGTGTTATGCACATGAGTTGAGTTTAACGTCTCTTATTGGACGACCATTTCGTCAACGGGTGAAAAAAAGTGCATACTACCAGATATTTATATAACGAATGAAGTTTAAGAATCATTTCCGTAAGAACCCACATATTTGAAGGATCAAATCCACAATTATTTACTCTAATAAAAACATATTATTATTTATAAAATAAAATAAAAAAGAATAATATTGTGGAGTGCTAAAATGCGCATGAGAGAGAGAGAGAGAGAGAGAGAGAGAGAGAGAGAGAATTGTCTTGTCCTGTGAACTCTTTCTCTGTGTGAATTCCCTCGTTTGGGGCTATATTCTGTTGTCGGGCACCGTGAACAACTTGTACGCACAGTGTCGTATGTATAATCCGTCAATAATATTCCAAAATGTTTTTTTTTTAAATATATATGGTTTTTTTTCTTCTAAAAAATAAAAAATCCTAATTTATTGAAACAACAAATTACATGAAAAAGTAAGGTATTTTAACTTGATTTTTATTTTAACATACTTTCAAAACTTCAATTTTAATACATATGATGTAAAATTTTAAACATTTAAGTACTCGGATAACCGGTTGAAGTATTAACCGATTATCATGCTGATGTGACGAGTGATGTGGTATCCAACTCGGTATTATTTGCTAACGTGGTTAGTGACATGAATCTTTTTAATCTAAAACTAGTCTTCAACCGGTTACTTCGGGTACTTAAATGTTTAAAACTTTACATCTTAGGTACCAAAATGAAAGTTTTCAAAGTACGTTATCCAAAATAAAAATCAAGTTAAAGTACGCTATTTTTTCATTCAATTTGTCCTTATTAAAATTGAGTACTGTTTTTAATAAGTATTATAATGAATATTTAAATACCTTACTACTATTTAGATACCATTTATTTATATATTAACACAAATATTGTATATATTTTACATTGAAGTTACTTAATATTATTAAAAATAATTGATAAATAATATCGTTTAGATAAAAAAATTCGCACCCATGACCAACGTGGAAAACTTTCATTACAAGATCCTTTTATCACTTTTAACCGTAAACCAACCAGAGAATTGATTTAGTGTTTTTATCGGTGTCGATTTATTGAAATTATTTAAAGGATTAATTCAAGAGTGGATTTTTACCATAACTCTCATTCTCATTGAAATCTAACTATGGACAAACTATTATATCTATGTGGACATTCTTTTGAAAACTCATTAAATTATGATAATCTTGAGAACTTGTATATCATGTGTTATTTCATATGTTTTTTTTTTATCTAAGATTATGATTTATTATTTAACATATATTTGTTTCACATGTACACAGTTCACAGTGTGAACTTTTTGACGTGTTTGTGAAATAAAAAATACACGTAAAAAAAGTTGCACGTTGTGAACTGCACATATAAAAATGTAAATTCCCATATCTTTATTGTTAATGTAATGTAGGTCACGTATGATATATGACAACTAATCCAAAATTTTAAGGATATTGTCACCTGCACTATTATTTATTTCAAAAAAAAATTAAATATGCATTAAAAAATGTAAAAAGTAAGTTTTATGGGTCGTTTATCAAATGTTTGTCGGTAAGAAAACAACAATCTCATTTACTTTATCGCGTAACATCAGTTGTCACCAAAATAGATTGTTGGTAAGCTTATTAAGCCTAGTAATGCTTACCAAGTAAGCGCCGTTTTCTGCACTTACTGAATAAGACTTTCGATCTTTGTCGTATCGCTTACCGAATAAGATTCTTTACTTTGTCATGTCTGATTAGTAATATTAATGTGTGCTTATTTAATAAGCATTTAGTAAACGCATCTTTAATGTCAATGTACGAGAATTGTGTTGACTGAATTATTTATTTCATAATGCAGTGGCAGGTTTGAAAGTTTATCATATAAATCCAATAACAGTTTTTTGTATTTTTACTTTGTAGTCACTAGTACAATAAATGGAAAAAATTCAAATGTATTTGATTTTTTTAAATCAAATACCACATATTATAATATTTGAATTATAAGAGTGGTGTCTGATTGGTTTGAATTTGGACTTTAAAAATAAAAAATGTCTCAAGGTTCCAGATTCAAATCCAAAGAGAAATAAAAATTCTCTTGTGGCTATGGAGATTCAAATGTGGTGACTCTAACTACCCGCAAAATAGATGGTCGTCATGAGATTAGTCGGCTTGCATAGCTGGTTGGATATTCATATTCAAATATATATATATATATACACACACACACACACACTAGAAAAGTAATCGTGCAATGCATCAAGACACATTTCAATTCCAATGTTTTGTTTTATTTTTTATACATGTCGATATAATACGATTTTATATAGTTTTGAAAAAGCGATAATCTTTTTATTTTTAAATAAAATAAAATTTTAAAAATATCATATAAAATTTGCAAAAAATATATCAATATTAGTATCAAATTAACTATTTAAAAGTTTTTGTTTGTATATTTTTTTTAATTCAAATTTTTTTATTA
>NC_037539.1:837135-861321 GCF_001531365.2 Cynara cardunculus var. scolymus
CTAATTATATTTTAGATTTTTTATATTTAAAATGAGATGTTTGTTCTATATTTGATTATGTTTATTTGCAGTTAGTTACACGAATTCAGATATGGAGCTTTAATAAGTTGTACTTAAGCACATTGTACTTGCAATCTTGAGTTTTAACTAATATGCATTAATAAACAGTACTTTACACGTAAAAAGTGATTTTTAAGAGTTTTTGTCAAATGTTTTATAATATAGTATAGATTATTGAGTTTAATAGTTTATTTGTTGACCTGTTAAGTAATGTTTATTTATTTACTTAAAATTTTTAAGCAATGACAAAATGGATAAATTATCATCTAAGGTGATATTTAAGATTTAGGAGGTGTTTGGTTCAGTCAGAGGAATGAAAATGAGAACGAATTTCCATTTCCCCCAGTTTAACATGGAATCAAAATTTGGGCTTCTGGGGAATGAGTCTATTATATTATATAATCAAACAGTTTCTTTTATTTTCATTCTCATTAATTACTGTTTAATACCTCTAACCAAACACCCCCTTAGATCATATTGGTTAAATTAGTTAATACTAATTGATCAAGTTTGATAAAAGCTATCATGTTGATATTAAATTAACTTGATGTTGATGCATACGGGAGGAAATTAGTAATGTAGAAGGGTGATTTAGCGAGAAATTAACAAAAATAGTTGTCTCAGCTCTTTCCCAAAATTTACAAAAAGTCACTACCTCGTAAATAGCAACTCCTCGACTTGCAGAGAGCTTAAAATGTAAAAAAAAATCTGAACATGATCCACAAGTACAATGACCAGATCTATAATTTAGTCCAAATACTTCACAAGTAGCAGCGTAAGTGCTACTTGCGGACCCAAACTAATTTACAGATTTGGTCCATGTTCTTGCAGACCATGTTCAAAAATTCATTTTTTTTACACTTTGACCCCTTCACAAGTTGAGAAGTTACTACTAAATTTGTGTGATTTTTTTTTTATTAACCTGGATATCTAACCCGCTATGCGAGCCGACTAATCTTAGGGCGACCACATGCTTTTCCAGATAGCCTAGAGTCACCGCATTTGGACCTCCGTGGCCACAAGGGGATTTTTATTCCTCATTGGATTTGAACCTGGGACCTCCTGGTACTTTTGACCTTTAAAGTCAAGCTCAAACCAATCAGACACTATACTTATGGTTAAATTTGTGTGATTTAGGTGTCACCCGCCAAATTTGCAATCTTTAGAGTATTTGGAACTTTAAAAAGGGAAGTGTACTTGCAGGTGTAGTGAAGAAGAAATGAAAGAGAGATGGAACCTGCAAGTTGCAGGCTAATTTGAAGAAGCAACATCATTGCCTTCTTATGCCCAATCACAAAACACAAATCTAAGGCATCAAAATTAAATTCCATTTTAGGAAATCATTTATTACATTTTAAGTATATTTTTTTCTGTATATATTATTTATATACGATAAATATAAAAAAATAAACTTACATCTCCTCTTCAGTTACGGTGAGGTTTGAACCTCTGACCTTCTAGGAGGTCAAAGTCTACGATATCGCTAAACCAAAGGCTCTTTGATAACAGTTATGTTGTTCCATATGCTAAGATAGAGAAAATGAACCAAAGGGTCTTTGACATAGCGGTATTGTAGTCTTTGGCCTCCTCGAAGGTCAGGGGTTCAAACCTCACCAAAGGTAAGGAGGGCGTGTGAGTTTATTTATTGCATTTGCCGTATATAAATATTATATACTTCAAAAAAAATAAAGAAAATGAGAGAGGACGGAAATCTCCAAATTTAGATAAATCTTTAAAACTTCATGTTTAGGAAAGAGATAACATTTTATTTTTTAAGTATTAGGATAGATAAATTATATTTTAATAATATAATTAATCGTAGAATTGCTAAAATATAGTAGGTGTTGGAGTTGGATGTAAATTTTTTATAGAGATTTTAACTTTTGATACTTTATTTTTGAAAAATTATAGCATAATTGTTGGAAATGCTCTTGAAATTTGGAAATCTATGTTTAAATTTCAAGAGTTTCCTTTAAGTTTTTCCGATTTCCAGCTAGAAATTAAGGTATGGTTTTAGCTCAATTCTATAAATTAATTGTTCTGCTAAAGTCAGTTTTGAGTTTTATGTCAATTGGTTAAGTTTAATCAAGCCCAAATGTCAGCCATGACCATCGATTTCACCTAAGGGTGGTGATTTGTCTTGATCCGGTGGGGAATCCGACTCACCCAACCCGAACGGGGACGGGGATTCCCCTCTAAAACAGGTCAAGGGGCCGGGGATGTTACTTAAACCGGAGTCAGGGATTCCCGGTAGACTCAAACTAACTGATATTCTTCATGGGGTTTGATCGGAGACGTGATGTTAACCTCCGTACCTATCGAGGACTGGGCCAAGGGCTGTTACTAAAAACCAGGGCCGGGGGCTGTTACTAAAAACCAGGGTCAGGGTCGGGTATTACAAAACCCACCCCATTGCCATGCCTAATTTACCTACAACCGTTGTTTGGTGGTAATTTGCATTTCGAGTTTCCCAAAAAATCTAAGAGCATCTCCAATCGACCTGCAAAAACCTAAAATTAGTGTTTACCCTTCTCCAACCAATCCGCAAATTGGCGAAAAAATTGTCAATGGAAGAGACAGAAAGGGAATTGACCTCCAAATATGGAGGGGTACTGCTTACACGTCAAATTTCAGAAAAACCCTAGGATCCAACATATATCTCGATTTTGTTATTTATTTAATTCTTAAATGCAATCATAAAATGTAAGACATTTTTTGGGGTCCACAAATTTGAAGTATTTTTAGAGTGCGGTTGAAGCTGATTCTTTTTTTTGGGTGTTAATGAACCCATCAGATTTGATGTTTCCAGTGTCAAGGTTGGAGATGATCTGATCAGAACACGATTTTTACCAAAATTGACACTAGATATTGATGATTTCACACAAAATTGCTCATGAATTTTGGTCAAAATCAAGTGAGCTGATTTGATATCTGGTAAGAATATTATATTACATAATAAATCAATCAGATTTGTTAAGCATACCAAACCGAACATAATTTAAAACGAACCAATATTTTATTGGGAAAAAAAGTCAAATGCTATTAATAAAATTTTAATTGATTTTATGGTAGTAACATGAATAAAATATAATTCAAACATGCTATTAGGTTTAACATGTATTTTGTTATAGGTAGTTGATGGTTTTAATTGTAAAATATATTGAAGAATTAGAGTTTTTATCAAACATTTACTTAGTAAGCGTTTATCACGTTATTTATCTTACTGTATGAACATGACAATAATCAAGAATCTTACACGATAAGAGCGATGACAATGATTGGGATTTTTACCCGGTAAGTGAGAGTTACGATTCTTGTCTGATAAGTGTTTACCGGAAAAATTGTGACATAGAATGTCGTTTTGATGAACTGGAATCTTACCCTGTAAGGTAATCGAGGGCGTGGACTCTTTCTGATAAACAGTTGCAGGATAATGTTTTAGGTAAATGACTCCTTAATAACGCATCTAAATATAATCCAGTAAGGTCTCGTTTTGTTTGCAGGAATAGAATGGATTTGGGGGGATTTGAATTTCAAGTCCATTCCGATCTCATGTTTGGTTTGCAGGATTTTTAGGATTTGAAATCCTATGATTTATTTGAAATACCTCAAACATGAGATTTTGAAATCCTCAGGGTGGTTAGGATTTCTTGGGATTTCGTAGGATTTATGTACAATAATGTTTTAAAATATATTAAAAAATACTTATTTTCTAATAATTCATTAATAAAAGGGGAATTTACTTATTTTATAATAATTTATATTTTATTTTTATAAATTATTTATAAAAAATGAAATTTCATTCCAAATCCATCAAATCAAACACATCAAAGATTCTAAATCCTCAAAACCAATCCCCTAAGGGTCTGTTTGGTTTCCATGATTGTTTTTGAAGGATTTGAATTTGAAGAGATTTGGATTGAAATGGATTTAAAATCATTGGTGTTTTTGGTTTGTAGAATTTGAAATGAAATTGGATTCCATTATTTATAAAAAAATTATAAACAATTAAAAAAATAAGTAAATTACATTTTTTATTACTTGATTATTATAAATCCTCCAAATCTATTCCATTTGTGCAAACCAAACAAGATCGAAATATGTTACAACTGTAAATTTAAAGATATAAGAAAAATAAAAATATTTGGATTTTTGAGATTATGTATTAAAATGGTATAAGGAATATTTTAAAACGTTCAAACCTTGAACTCTAAACCCAAAGGTATTTTTGTCGCATTGGGAAACCATAATATTCTTCAGGCTACATTTTTAATTTCATTTTATTTCATTTTATTTTTTATTTAATTTGTTTTATAAGTTGGTCAAAAGTTTCAGTCAAGTTTGATTTTGGTCAGATACTTGTCCAACCATCGATTTTATTTGTTATGATGCAAGTCTCCATTGAATTATTGTTTCATGAATTTTATTTTAATTATTTGATTATTTAATTATTTATCAGAATCTTTTATACCATCTCCGATAGATTCTTCAAAACCAACATTTTAGAGATTTGTTTTTACTTCAACTGATTTTCTCCAAATTGTTCACCAAAATAGAGAAAGCAGAAGAGAGAAATTAGGGGTTGTTTGCAGTTGTCGAATGGTTTGATGAAAAATGATTAAGTGGTCAGAATAATTAAGAGACTCTCATGATATAGTACAAAATGATATATAATTGTTTGGTAATTGTTTGCGATGAAATTAGGGCGCTGGATGGTTAAGGGAGGCTTAAGATACAAAATCATTTAGAATATTTTAGAACTATTAAGAGACAGATTTTTTTTTTATAAAACAAGATTCACTTCTTAACAATTCAAAAAATACATGTTAATAAAACTATTAAAACAAGCCACTCTTTCAATTTCTTCAAATATAGATATGATATTGTATTATTTTCACAAATCAGATTTTTTTAATTAAATAATATTTTATTAAATGTTTAGAGTATTTTAATTGTATAATTGTTGTTATAATATGTAAAAAATAAAAAAGAATATATTGGAATTAGAATATTAATATTTTTTAAAGGATTTTTGTTTTTAAAGAAATTTGTAGAAGATGTTTGGGATGGTTTTATTAAGTTGAGAAAATGACAAATTTGGTCCTTGTGGTTTGTCTAAAATAATACTTTTGTTTCTGTAGTTTCAAAATTATAAGATAATCATTATGATTTGTAAAAATGTCTCAATTTAGTCCATCCGTTGTTCAAAATTTCGTTAAATAATGAGCATTTTTTTATCGAAATTTTTTGTCTTTTATTCAATCAAAATTCATAAGCCAAAACTCATAAAAGCGATTTTGATTGGATAAAAATAAAAAATAATCAATAAAAAGAAAAAAATGCATCTTATTTAACATAATTTTTTAACGATTGTTAGAGAAAAAACCAGGATATTTTTACAAACTCTGATGGCCATTTTGTAATTTTAAATTGTAGTGATAAAAAGGGTTACTTTCAACAAATCACAAGGACCAAATTTATAGTTTGCTCTATGAAATTATATGTTGCATTAAATGTTTTAAATAAAGATAAAAGCTTTAATTTTTAATTGGGATGACAGAAAGAGGGGTAAAGTGGTTCACCAAATCCAAATATCTCATCCTTAAATATTTGAATGTGTAAGTTGGATTTAAGATGTGTGATATTTCTTGATTGAAAGATATATAGTTGATTTGATTTAAATGCAAATTGAGTTATGATATCTTTTTTATAAAATAATGAATTTGAAAAAAAACCCCATATAATAATAATATACATATACATATACATATACATATATACTTATATAATTATTTATACACACGCTATATACATAATAATTAAAATAAAAAAATAATTGGGTCGGATTAGAAGCGGGTAATGTCATCCGCGATGCAATTTCAGGTATGAAAATAAATCTCCATTCCCTTCCTATTACCCGCCGATACCGGGGAATCCTTCTTCAATTGTTAAATTTTAGGTTGAATGTTGATGAATTTGTGGGCTAAATGTTCCTTAAATTTCACCATCAACCTAATCAATATTTAAGCAGAAAAAAATCAGATTGAAGTAAAAAAAATGAAATGGTATGTTGGGGTCAACCGGAGAATATTACAAGTGTTTTGGCCGGAGAAGAGTCAACGATTGGCAGGTTACAATTACATGGAATGTCATTATTATATTTATATATAGTTTTAGTTTTTTAATAGAAAATCAGATAAAAAATAAAAAGACGGAAATACCCATGACCTGAAACCACTTTTCTAACAGAGTTAGTTTTAGGACGAAAAGCAAAACGAAATGGAAACCGAAACAACCATAAAAGTGTAATTTTTAAAGACCAGGGACCAAGATTGTTATAAACAACAAACTACAGGGACGAAAATCATAGCTTACCCTTCATTTCATAAACCATTGTGTTTTGTGTTTTTTTTATACAAGGATAACTTCTCTAACACCCTTTAACCAACTTACCGAATGGATTGATATCTCACAACCAAACAACCTTATATGACTTACCAAATAAGCCATTAATCTCATTCAGCCATTCAAAGCCGTTACCGAACAATCCGTAAACAATCTTGTACTTTGAAATTAAACGAGCCACAATTATTCCCTTTTCTTCGGTTTTCTACAATGTCATTTGAAAGAACAATACAGCGAACCAAAACAGAACACTTCCATTTGAATGTGACGACAGATGAGAAAAGGGGAAAAACACGAAGGTTGGCCAAATTTACGCGGCGGCAGTAATGCATTCGATCGCTTGTTTGCATATTCCGGTCATGGTTGCCTCAGGCCCATACACCTGCAAAAGTATTTATAAGCAGAAATAAATTTGAGGTGGACAAAATCGACCAAAAGTCATCCAAATGGACTTCTAAAACATGCATTTTTGATTATATGACATCTAAATACATGTTCCAAAATAATATTTGAATGATCGGTTTTAATATTTCTTAGGGGCCGTTTAAGCGCTTACCAGCCAAGTCACGTTACTTTACAGAATGAATATAGCAAGGACCGAGTCTTACCCGGTTAGCACTTACCGGGTAAATTGTTGTATACGATGTCATTTTGGTGGATTAAAATCTTATCCGATAAGGTAAATGACAGTATTGAATCTTACCAGTAAGCGCTTACCGGATAAGGGTTCGCATAAACGGCCCCATAGACATTAGCTGAAGGCCAAAAATCTTCAAAAAAACTCAACGGTTTTTGCCTTGGATCTTATTTAGTGTAACCTACTTAATGTGACCAAATTTTTGAAGTTCTCTTAATGACGTGGATTCAAGTTTATTCAAAAAAAAATTTGACCATTTTGACCGGCATTATGCCAATCTTGTAACATTTAATGACGTGGATTCAAGTTTATAGTTCACTTTGCCACAACCCTTTCATACACCTTTTGTAAACGGGCATCCACATCAACAAAAATTACAAGATCAACAGGTTATCGGTCAAAATGAATACAAAATAGAAAATTTTAATTTAAAAAATCTTTGCTACCTAAATAAGAACTAAACCGAACTACATTTTTCGAAAGTATCTCGACAAATCCATCAAGATTGAGTCCCTCTTGTTTTTAGGATGTTAACGGTGAGAAATAAAGGCAGAATAAACAATATTCTTTACCTCAATCGGGATGCCTATTTCATCTCCTAGCGCACGCATCCTTGCAAGTCCTTTTTGGTAATTCGGACCTCCTCTCCGTACATAGATGTGCATATTGGCAGCTTTCAACTTAGACTCCTATAAGAAGTGTCAAAATCCGTCAATATTGTTTTTTTACCATTTGAATGAAAAACTACACATTTGATATCGATTCAATGTAAACAAGTAAAGAATTAACCTTCTCTTTCATGGCACGAATTATGCCGTTGAATGTGGCTGCAACATCAGTGAAGTTGGCAATTCCGCCTCCTACAACAAGGGCTCTCTTTTGACCATCTGGATCAGCGGTTGCGCACTGTACATAATGTTTTTATAAATATTGGATCTATAATTCTATATCACAAAGATAATTAAAAACAAAAGCCTTATTTTCAGTTTTAATCTGATTAGAAAAAAAGTGGCATATATCGGGTTTGTGTAGTTTGGTTATCTGTTCTGGAAAATGAAAATGAAACACAAAGTTCCCGAATCATCATAATCACAATCATACAATCCTGTGTATATATGCATTTTCTTTCTCTGAGGGGTTGTTGGTTGTTATTCCATTAAATCCTGTAGGAATAAAGTTGTCTGTGTGGACTAACCTGTCCGTATAGATCGTGAAGGTTTTTGTTGGGAAGGTTTTTTCATAAATGGAATGAGCATGTTTTTTAGTGGGGAGGTGCAGGTTTGGAAAAAACGTAGCTGTCTGCATAAAGCTTCCCCCTAGAAGCTTTAGTCACTTTCTATATATTAAGCCACTACCAAACAGTCGTGTATAGCTGACCGAATAAGCTACGAATCTCACTAAGTTCATTAAGCTGCTACCAAACAGGCCCTAAATGTACTCCCTCCGTTCCATAATAAGTGTCCACATTTCTATTTTAGTTTGTCTCAATGTAAGTGCCTACTTTCCAATTTTACCCTAAATTATGAGAGAGAAATCCATTACCCCTTTATCATTAATGGTAAAA
Source organism: Cynara cardunculus var. scolymus (assembly GCF_001531365.2). Lineage (NCBI taxonomy): Eukaryota > Viridiplantae > Streptophyta > Magnoliopsida > Asterales > Asteraceae > Cynara > Cynara cardunculus. The sequence goes on from NC_037539.1 coordinate 845,802, forward strand.
TTGTCATTTAGTTAATTAAAAAGATTAAGCTCATTAAGCTGCTAACAAACAGGCCCTAAATGTACTCCCTCCGTTCCATAATAAGTGTCCACATTCCTATTTTTATTTGTCTAAGAATAAGTGTCCACTTTCCAAAGTAAGTGCCTACTTCCCAATTGTACCCTTGATTACGAGATGAAAAAATCCATTACTCCCTTTATTATCAAGGGTAAAATTGTCATTTAGTTAATTAAAAAGTGTAATACTTACACGTTCCCAAAACTGTGCCTTTTTCATTGGACGGAGGGAATATTATTCAGGTTTCATGAGTAAAATTGAAGATCGAGCCACTTACATCGATGACAACTCGAGCATACTGCAAAACCTCCTCTTCATTGGGTGCACCACTGTATTCTGCATAGTTTCCGAGCTCGGAAGCAAAACCAAGATCTCCAACCTGGTTTACACGATAAATTCAAAAGTAAGAGAGCTTCGATAATCAGTTTTCTTTTCATAAATCAGATTATAAGGATCGGAAACATACCGTATCAGCATATATGACACTGGCACCTCCACCGGCAACCATGGTCCAAATTCGTCCCTTTGGATTAAGAACCGTAAACTTCAAAGATGCACTAGTCTGCAACATTTCAATATCAAATGGTTAATTTCATCATGTCAACAATGCTGCAAGAGTATAAACAGCCACTCGTTAATTCAGGTTACGCCCCATAACCTAAAGCAAGAAATCAACTTAAAACCATGGTGGAAATTATCTTTTTCATCGGCAATATGGGATTTGCCTAAGATGTTACTCCGGAATTTGTTTCAAGTGGTGGCACCATTTGCTATAAGAAACAAAGATATAGATATTTTTCATAAAATCATCATTGGTCTGTTGGTTAGTTCTTTGCTTTTCACATATGAGGTTTCGTGTTCGAATCTTTTAGTGCAAGTTCTTTCGGAAACATAATAAATCTGAAATTAAAAGCTAAAAACTAAGAAAATGACACAAACAGGATTCGAACCTGCGTCTGGGTGGGAGAAAACCCATGCAAACCAACTCTACCATGGTAACTTGTGTCATTGTTGTAGTTTCGAAATATACACGGTTGCACACAACAAAATGACATGGTGGCACATTTCATGACCTTACAAGTTTTTACACTACGATGGAGGAACGAAGTGGCGGCCCGTGCCACCATATTGTAAAGAGTGGGTCCGCCCCTGCCCCCTCCCTTTCAGGGACTCATCATGCTTGATGAGGTTTGCCCCACCCTCCGGATGGTACAACGATTGACTCTAATATCATTAATAACGTTCCCATAACCCAAAAGCATGCTGGCCCAATAACCTCTCAATTTACTTAAAAGCATGATGGAAGTTATTGTTAGCCCACAACTTTGAGCTTAGGAGCTCACAAATCTACTTTTAGATTAAACAAATTTAGAAGTGGGAAGTTTGGAAGTCCCATTCATATTCGTCTTTTGTTTGATCATCAGCAACACCCACGAGACACTTTCAGATTTATAAGATTTTAACCAAAACAACTTGAAGATGGTATTGATTAGAATAGTGCAACAAATATCAAGTATCCAAGACTCTTTATGGCTAGTAATCTGCACCTTTTCATCTAGTCCATGAATAAAGCTTTCGGTGGCACTCATTACTCTTCCGAAAGGCAATGGGAACTCAATGCTGCCCCACCTGAAACATTAGAAGTACTGTAAGATGAGACTAGAAGGCTGCTATTTGTTAATTATATGGAAACTAGAAGAATATAATCATACTTCTTGAAGTTTTTAAAGGCAGCAGTGTCATCAAGCTCTCCTCTCATATCAAGAGGATAAGGCTTTCCGTCAACCAAGGTGAAAGGGTTCATTTCAAGGAAAGTGAAGTCAAGATCTGAATACACGAAAATGAAGAGATCATTGGTCAGTTTTGACTGAAATTTACAAGATTCTTTACGTAGGTAAGTAATAAGAGCGGAGATCTTAATATATATATATATATATATATATGAATTTACCAATAAATAGAGCATATATGACTGTGATGAACTCCTCAATTACAGGTTTGATCTGCATGATTGCAGAAATAAGTATTAGAGATTCAAAATGCACAAAGACTCATGGGTGTAAATTATAATTGTGCTTTAGCTTGCTGTATAACGCTGTGCTGATCCCGAGTAATGAGAGATTTACAATAAGTTCAAGAGGTGAAGACCATTAAGTTATTACATTGAGTCGCCCCTATGCCAATTTGCAAAGAGACTGTTTCCTTTACTCGAACCTATGACCTCTACTTGCAAATGAATAACCTTAACGGTTTCTCAAGGATCGGCCTTAAACTGGACTATTTTCATGAAGTGAGCACTTTCTGGGATAGATAGACTAATAAACTCACCTCCAATGGAAGGGTCGCAACAAGTGGAGCGCATATCTCTTGATTCAAAGACACCCCAGTTGGTAAAAAAATTGTCTTGACCTGCAAACCAAAAATAATGTGAATGAAAAGTATATAAAATACTGAATGAATATATATATATATATATAAAACACCCATGAACCTTGTTCCAGTTCTCTTCAATGTCAATTCCTCCACATTCTGAAAAACTAATGCTACACCCTAGTCGCTCGGAAACAATGTTGATATAAAATTCATCGTTGTGTGGAACAAATGGTTCAACGATGAATGTGGTGATGGGTCCTTTGCATCCTCCCATCTCAACCTATAAGTGAAGACAACTTGTTAGCAAGCATAATCAAAAAGTTCGAAGATGCAAAACAAGCAAAGATTATGGCTCTTAAGTCAACACAATGGCAAACAAGATTGTTGCAAAACGGCGAACTGTCTCACTAAAATAGTTGTATTTTGTAGTATTACACTTGCAAGTGATAAATCTTGTTTGTGTTTATGAACGTATAACACAGTGGGATTGCTCTCATTTATTCACACACAAAATATACAGCCTTTGAATTGAGGAAAGAATCAACATTTGAGTATAAAATTTAAACCTCGTACTTTTTAGATTCAGCAATGATATGGATGCATGTGTGTCTATACACGAACACATGCAGATATATATAAGTTAAGTATAGTTATTACGCTTTCCTCTAAAACTACGAGAATTCACATCAACTTGAGAGTAGTTCATTTGACTATCAATAAACTAAACTTGAACTCTTTATATCAAACAATAGAGTATAACATGTACCAACAGAATACACGAGTTGTAATACAAACGACCAGAGCAGAAGTACTTACCTCTTTGCCAAGACGTGCCTTTACAAATTCAGAAACTTGGGCCAAATCGAGATTCAGGGCAACTAGGCCACTCTTACCACGCTTCCCAAACAACATATCTGGTTTTACAACCAATTTGGATGAGGAGAGCCAAGGTTCCTTCTCTATTAGATCATTCAAGTCGGTTGATTCTGTAACCTAAAGTTGCAAAAAAAAATACGCCAATCAACAATAATACCACAAAATCCTGTTTGAATCATAAAAATATAACAAATACTCCACATTCAACAATCATCAAGAGTTAAAAACACCCAGCATCATAAACAACCACCACTTATGAGATTTGAACTGCCTGTCTCAACGCCACTTAATGGGGTTGGGCCATATGGCCAAAAGACCTTTAGGCGTTGACCAAACATTAGCAGGCGACAAACAGAATTGGCTTTAGATTATGGAAATGTTAGTAATGTCAAAAAAACCACTTTGTGTCGAAGAATGATTTTCAAGGACAACCCTGTTATGCTTCATCGAGTTGTACGGCAGAATCACTTAATAGTAAGATCATAAAGCATCTGAAGGCTACTTTGAGATCAGTCCATTTAGGTGACTGGCGATATAAAATAATCAACATAATTGCTACAAGATCTACACCAGTTGACCATAAAATAGTTGATTCCCAGTAATACTATCTTGCCTATGAGTGAATAATTTATTTCATGGCTTCACAATCTTGATTTGCTAATGGCTAGTGATCTTGACAGTTAATAAATTAATGCCAAAAGATCATATGAAACCAAATAATTCCTCCATTCACTTCTATTTTGAAGACTCACATGCCATCATATCTAATAATAGTTGGCCAAAATTCTAGGGCCATAAGAAACCATGTCGTTATATACCCTTGTATACCAAAAAATGTGTTCTACCTACCAACAAATCTTTAAGCTTAAAGAGTTCAAATCCATTTCCCCGATCCCGCATTATGATAGACCTTCTACTAATTAGCCCCCAATCTTGATTTGCTAGTTTATCATATTGAGTTCACAACTCACTGAGTCACTGTCAAATGATTTTGAAATGTAAGGCTGTGGATATTTCCATGGTATCATAGCCTGGCTAATAAGCATGTTTGTGCTTGTTCATCTCGTCTTCACTTGTGTTAGCCTCAACAGTATTGAACACAGGCTACCTAATGAGCCCCCAACCTTGATTTGCTAGTGTATCATATTGAGTTTACAACTCGCTGAGTCACTGTCAAATGATTTTGAAATGTAAGGCTGTGGATATTTCCATGGTATCATAGCCTGGCTAAGAAGCATGTTCGTACATGTTCATCTCATCTTTACTTGTGTTAGCCTCAACAGTGTTCAACACAGGCTACATCTGGTAGGCTGATCGAGAGAAAGTACAGATCGGTTTAGAAACACTTCCTAGTGCAGTATATATGATCCAATGATGATGCATGGTTGCCAATTAGTTTTCAGATGGAAACAATAATAAACTTCACATCGCAAAATCTTACTGTTTGCAATTTACAAAGGGAAATCCTCTTTCTATTGAGAACAACTGAGCTAACAAGCGAATCGATTGCTATAAGAATTAGAGTAACAAATAAAATCCCACGGATCTAAACATAGAACTGAATCTCTTTACCTGTGCAGATCTAATAGCCAATTCGGAACCAGAAATCCTCTTATAATGCTCCTTCACCAGCCTCTTGGAATCATACTCTCTGATCTTCTTGCGTGCCATTATCGTTCCTTGAAATTCCTGTTCTTCCTCAAGGGAAACAACAAAATCACCACAGATCTCAACTCAGATCGCGAACTTTGATATATATAACGATCCAATCAAATCAAAAATGTGAAATTTCGGAGACTTACTGTTGTGCGGTGGCTGATGAAGATTGTGAGAGATTAGATGCGGAGTTGGTCGAGGAGATATTCACAATGTTCACTCAGGATTTATAGTTGGAGTATTTTTAAGAAAATCTCAACAACCATATGAAAAATGAGATTTTGGAGATTTGTAGTAAATTTTACTGCAAGCGTATGTTAAAATGAGAAAGGGTTTTTCTAACCCCACCCCCTCATGTGAGGGGGTGAGTATGTGAGGGTTAGAGTGAAGGAAAGTTGTGAGGGTGAGAGTGAAGGTTGGTGTGAGAAGGACGGGGTGGGGATATCAACCCCCATGAGAAAAAAGATGGAAAATTCTCAAAATTTAATTTTTTTTTTAAAACTGTTTTTTTGTTTTCTGGATAGATGTTTTAGGCTATGTATAAACTAATCTTGATAAATTATAATTGTAGAAAATTAGATATGATAATTTAGTGGCAATAATTATTGTGTACGTCTGGAATTGAACCCTAAACATATAGGATATTCTACTATATTTATCAGGATTTCAACTACTACATCACAATCTTTGTGATTTTTCTAAAGGAGAAAAAAAAATATTTCAATTAACCTTCACCGATAAAGAGTATTGGAAATAAATGTTCAAAAGAAAAACTAATATTTATATTACATTATAAAGCATTTGACAACAACTTTTAAAAACTATTTTCATGCATAAAGTAACGTATATTGATGCATATTATTTAAAATTCATGATTACAAGTAAATTATGCATAAGTACAACTTATTAAAGCTTTATGTTTGAATTCGTGTAACTACATGGGATAAACATAATCAAATAGAGGATAAACATCTCATTTTAAATATAAAAAATCTAAAATATAATTAAGATAATCATTGAGTTTTAATAAAATACTTAATTATTAACTCTATAAAATATTATTAAAAAAATAATTAAAGAAATATACAAAAAAATAGTTAGTTTGGTACCAATATCAATATTTTGTTTTCAATTTTTAATGATATATATTTATATTTATATTTTATTCAAAAATAAAAACATTATTTTTTTTAAAATCACATAAACTGTATTATAACATTGACTGAGACAAAAAAAACGAAATATTAAAATCGAGATGTATCTCGCTACATTGTGCGAGTACCCTTCTAGTTCTATTAAATGTACTCTTTATTTTATAAAATAGTTAATTGATGTACTAAGGGGCTGTTTGTTTGGCTCTTAATGGTGACATTAAGAGCCAACCTCTTAATCGATAAGAGGTCAGGGTTGTTTTAGCAACAACAAAAAAAATGGCTCTTAATGTTACATCACCCCTCTTAACCATTTTGCATATAGGGCTTCATTAAACCATTCATATTTCTATTTTTCCAACTTTGTCCTCTCTACTCTCTACCCAACGTTCATTCACACATCACCGGTCTTTAAATCGCTCCCCCCACACACAAGATCGTTGGTCTTCTTCTTCCAGCAGGTCACACGGTCGCCGTCTCCGGTCGCTGTCTCACAACGCCGTCTCGCCTTCTTCCAGCAGGTCTTCGGTCGCTTCCATCCTTTTCCTCGCAAGCTTCAGATAAACCGAGGCCATACCTTTTCTGATAACGGTTGATCGCAACAAATTCCTTCTTGGAATGTCTCCAGAAAACTGTGATGTTTTGCGTTTAGCAAAGTTTGAAGCCAAAATGGGTCGTTTGTCCATTGTTATCATAACAACGTATTTGTTTCGGTGCAGAAGATTCATCTGTTTATGTTATTATTGAAGGAAGTTTTAGATTCATGGTTAGACTTTTTCTGCAGAATGTTCGATTGCAATGTTTTGGTTGGGTTTTGTGGCTACCCATACTGCATACCGCATTGGTCCTACTGATGGAACTCACTGTATATTGATTTGTAAGAACAGTTCCAAAATGCAAATTAAGCAATAGATTTACTGCAGAGTTTTGCTGCCAAAATAGTTGTTTGTGTGGATTGTATGATGCTTGATTAGTAATCCTGCAATTGATTGTTATGTTTTTGTTTATTATGTCTCGTTGGACTAATATGAAATCTTGTTTTGAACTAATAATGTTACGTTTGTTTGGATTAATATGAAATATGTAGTTATATTTGTAATATAATTGTTTTATTCAGATATCTGCCAAACAGCTCTATTTCATTCAGTACTAAATCATTCAGAGGGTTAAAATGGTAATTTATTGTCATTCAGAAAACAATTACCAAACAACATTATTTCATTCAGCACTTAATCATTCTAACCATCTTAACTATTCTGACCTATTAACTATTCTGCACTAAATCATTCAGCAACTGCCAAAAGCCCCTAAGTATTTTAATAAACATTTAAGAGAAATTTTTTATATTTTTTTCCAAAAATTAAATATTTATATTATATTTTCCACCAATACATGTATTAAAAATAAATGGTAAAGAGAAATTAATAATATTTTACTAAACTTATTAATATTTTATTTAATATAATAAATATTTTAATAAATGTTTCAGAGAAATAAAATTATATTCATATTTTCTTTCAATTTTTTTCAAAAATATAATAATTATCTAATTATATCATATTTTTCATGGAAAAAAATAATATTTTATTTAGTGTATCGAATATTTTAATAAATACTTTATTTTTAAAAAGAAAATGTAAAATTACCAAAAAGCCCATCATTTCAAGAATCTGAAGTTAAAAGTAGGCCATAGTTCATAATAAAAATAAAACCACGATGACCATCTATGTAATTATTTTGTTTAGGCGACCCAATCCAAATTTTCATATATAAAAAAGAAATACGTAATTAACTCTTTATTATTTAAATAGCAAATTGCATGAAAAAGTAACGTACTTTAACTTGATTTCTATTTTGAGTAACGTATTTTCAAAACTTTCATTTTGGTACCTAAGATGTAAAGTTTTAAACATTTAAGTACCCAGGTAACCTAGTGAAGACTAATTTTAGACTAAAAAAAGACTAATTTTAGATTTAAAAAAATCCACGTCATTGACCAGGTCAGCAAATAATACCGAGTTGGATACCATATCACTCGACACATCAGCATGATAATCGGTTAATACTTCAACCAGTTACCCGGGTACTTAAATGTTTAAAATTTTACATCTTAGGTACCAAAATGGAAGTTTTGAAAGTACGTTACCCAAAATAGGAATCAAGTTAAAGTACATTACTTTTTCATGCAATTTGCCCTTATTTAAAAGAACACTTATTGATACATAAACATTACACACATCCTAAATCTTGTTTAAATATGAATCTCTAAATGTTACTAATCATATAAGACATTTTATTGTTGTTTCAATTTTTCTTTTTTTATTAATTTGGATATCCAACCCGCTATGCGAGCCGATTAATCCCAGGAGGTCAGGACGACCACCTGTTTTGCAGGTAGCCCGGAGTCATCGCATTTGAACCTCTATGGTCACAAGAGAATTTTTATTCCTTCTTGGATTTGAACCTGAGATCTCTAGGTACTTTTGACCTTTTGAGCTCAAACTCAAACCAATCATGCACCACTGTTGTGGTTTATCTTTTGCATTCACAGTTAGTAATACAAAAATTGATAGTAATTAGTACTTTAATTACTGTACTTCTAATTTTATTGTTTCTTATATATTTAAACAAGAAAATTGCAATGCTTCATTATTCTACTCTCTCTCAGTTCTTGTATGGAAATCATTTGGAGAAGGTAAGAGCACCTTCAAAGGTTATGTTATAGTTTTTTCTAAGATAAAGTATTAAAAGGTAAAAATTTCAAGAAAATACATTCAACTCTAACAGCTACTCTATTTTAGCAATTTTACCATTAACCATATTATTAAAATATCCAGTTTATTTAATGAAATTTTTTTTCCCTAAACATTTAATTTCAATGTCTTTTATTGGTGAGAAATAATTTCAAAGATTTCTTCAGATTTGGAGATTTATACCCTTCTCTTTTCTTTTTTATATTTTAACATAAGGTATAGCATAACTAACTATTTGAGCAAAAATATATCATAAATCTCCAGAATCTCTATTTTAGCATAGTTGTTGGAGATGCTATAAAATGACAAATAGTTTGCAACTTCTCCCATTTTGTTGCTGAAACTTGAAACTCTGCTCCCAAAATCGTTGCCTCTCCATTTTTTGTTATTGTGTCACAATTCTTATTTGAACTTGTTATTCTAATATACTATTGTATCCAAAACTTTATCTTGCAGTGTTGTAGACCATCTCCAATCACAATCTGATTGGGAATGAGACAAAAGGAGTTTAAAAAAAAAAGAAAAAAAAAGCAACCAATCTTCTCATCTAACAATCCTAAGATTGAAGCATTTTTTACTAAATAACATTGAAATGTGCCATTTGTTTATAGGTTGGTTTATTTTTTTATTTTTTAAATAATGCTATCTAATTAAAAAGTGATTTTTAACAAAAAAAAAAAAAAATATATATATATATATATATATATATATATATATCAAAATTCGTAGTTTTCAATTCCATACAAATAGAGCACACTATTGATATATTATCATACTTACTTTTGGGACTTATCTTATTTAATTTCAATTGTATGATACGTTTTTATAGTTATAATTACGTTTTAAAATATGCAATAATCCGTTTAATCTATCTTTATATTTAAAAAAATTAAAAATTATTATTATATATGATAAAAAATTATATATATAATTTTTACAAAATTATATTTTATATTGAATTAGATCACTGTTAAATGAAAAAAAGAAGTAAGATTGAGTTGAAGTTGAAGTTGAAGATTGTATAAGTGGATAAGAGATAAAATAGTATTTTATTTGGAATTTGATTGAAAGAAATTATGAGTAAATATAGTCTTGCAACTTAAACCCTTGTCTCGACAATTAGCTACAACTTAAGTCAAAGTTTTTGGGATGTTACATACTATCTTCCTCATCATTGGTGATGTTTGAACCACTGACCTCCTAAGAAACAAGAGGCTCAGATACCGCTAGACCAAAGACCCTTTGGTAACTTTCAGTGATGTTCATTTTGAAACTTGTGCTACAGAGACTTCTTACACTACAATACGTACGGTACAACCCACATTGAAATAGAAGCAAAAAAAAAATTTGATTTCAAAAAGCAAACACAACCCAATAACAAATCAATATTACTCATAACAATGTAATTGAAAACCAAAGGGTTTTCGGCATAGTGGTATCGTAGTCTTTGATCTCTTAAGAGGTTAGGGGTTCAAACTTCACCAAAGATGAAGAGAGTATATAAATTTATTTGTTACATTTGTCGTATATAAATATTATACACTTAAAAAAACAATGGAATAAAAAATTTGACTTTTTTTATTATAATATATTAAGGAAAAACACTTCTTCACATTTTAACCATCTTTAGGGGCTTTAAATTGATCATTGGTCCAAAAATTGGAATGTTTTGAGTTCCTAAGGATATTAGGTAGCCATCTCAATCAAATGCATTTATCTCAAAATACCCATAAATGGTCCCATTTTATTTAATATTTTTTTATGACAAATATATTAAATATTTTAAGGAATAAGAATGAAACTGAAAAGAAAAAAGCAGGACAATAAGAATAAGAATAAGAATAAAAGTTATATTCTTCCAATTTGATTAGGTATGAAAATTAACAGGTTTAAGTAGGGATGGTGATTTTCACCGACCCAGTGGGGAACCCGACTCACCCGACCCGAACAGGGATGGGGAATCCCCGTTAAAACAGGTCCCGGGGTCAGGGCCAGAAATTACAAAACCCGTCTCATCTCCGTCCCGTTGCCATGCCTAGGTTTAAGATAATGGAACAATTATATTATATCAAACCTAACCAGATATTTCATCATGATTCATATTCCTCATCCCTCAACACCCCGCCAAACGTCTTTATGAGTTTTGGGCCAAGTTATCAAGTTTTATTGTCAATTAAGGTTTACAAAATGGCAGATCCTGATCAAGTTTAAACGATTTTCTCTTATTACATATGTTTCAATTAAAATTATATGGTTTCCCCCACAATGGTTTGTTACAAATATGACTTTCGTCTATGTGGTTGCAAAATTACAGTTTCGTCCTTGAAACTAATCTTAACTTTAAGTACGAGGGACCAAAAAATAATCAATTATAAAACCGTAAGGACGAAAACAACAAGAAACTGTAAGATATAGAATTAAAATTGCAATTTCAAAAATATACCGTCCATAGATAGCAATTTTCAATAAACTATAGGGGCAAAAATGTAATATTCTCTATAAATTGTAATGTCAACTGAAGACATTTAATGTATATCTTTTTCACTATTTAATATGAATTCAAGCATTAATAACAACCATAATAAACCATTGAGAACCAAGGTGTTATTAATGAATCTGTTTCGTCATAGTGTAAGTTTTTCCTTCTTTAACAGTGTTATCATTATGATTCGTTTTTTTGTGCTATCATTATTGGAGTCACCGGTATTTAGGCGTCGAAAAACTTGTAAATAAATATGCACGAGAAAATAAAAATAAAATAGACGAGTTGCACATCTATACTATATTATAAAACATTTGATAAAAACTTTTAAAAACCATTTTTTATGCATGAAACACTGTTTATTGATGCATATTACTTAAAATTCAATATTACAAGTAAAATATGCGTAAGTACAACTTATTAAAGTTTCATGTTTGAATACGTGTAACTAACTGCAGATAAACATAATAAAAATATAGGATAAACATCTCATTTTAAATATAAATAATCTAAAATATAATTAGAATAATCATTAACTTCTAACAAAATACTTAATTATTATCAATATAAAAATTATATTATTAAACAAAAAAAATTAAAGAAATATACAAAAAAAGAAATTTTAAATAGTTAGTTTGGTACTAATATCAATATTTTTTTCATTTTTTATGATATCTTCATATTTATATTTTATTCAAAAATAAAAACATTATCGTTTCCTCAAAACCACATAAAACCGTATTATAACACCGACTGAGACAAAAAAAAAATGAAACATTAAAATCGAGATGTATCTTGCTGCATTGTGTGAGTACCCTTCTAGTATATAAAAAATAGAGTTGAGACCCATATTAAACGCACAAAATTTTATTTCTATAAACAAACAAAACTTATTTTAAACTTTTATAGTTAACCTCAGTACAACAGTCATAACCGCAGGAAGCGTGCTTGCACACAAGTTCAACTGTTTAAATCCATTTATGTCCAAATCACAGAACACATGCGTATGTTAGATGAGAGAGAGCCTTATAGTCACAATGATTCAATTTTACAAACTATACTATCTGTTTCAGTTTCTATCTACGAAACACTGGTTTTTTATATCCGAGCATTCGTTTCAATTACAACACTTTAGATATCAAGTTCTTGTATCACACTTCGTTTTAGGCGTGCAATATATCAAAGCGAAGTTCTTATATAGGACTACACAAATCCACAAAACAGCTTCCCAACTTGTGTTTGAATGTGATTTTGTTTTTTTATTAACTTAAATATCCAACCCGCTATGCGAGTTAATTAATTCCAAGACAACCATCTGTTTTGTTGGTAGCCCGGAGTCACTGCATTTGAACCTCCATAGACACAAGAGGATTTTTATTTCCTCATTGAATTTGAACTTGAGACCTCCAAACATTTTTGGCCTTTAGAGCTCAAGTTCAAACCAATCAGACATTACCCCTATAATTAGACTTTGTTTTTTAGTCCTAAATTGTCATAAAACCCATTTATTCCAAAAAAATCCCAAAAAGATTTTGGGCATAAAACCCATTTTTGATTAGACAAATTAGGACTGCGATTGTTGGTCACCGATCATAAGGAAGAATAATAATTAGAGTAATTACGTTTTTATCCTTCTTTAAAACCTATTTACAGTTTTGGTCACTATGGTTGTTATTGTGTGTCATTTTTTTTCTCTCTGACTAAGGGCCGTTTACCAAACACTTACCCGGTAAGTGTTTACCCGTAAAATTTAACACTATTATTTACTTATCGGGTAAGATTTTAATCCATCAAAACGACATTGTATGCAACAATTCACCGGTAAGCGCTTACCGTGATAAGAATCATCGTCGTCACTTACCGGGTAAGACTCATGGTCATTGTCTCGTTCTTACCGGGTAAGATTCTTAGTCCTTACCATATTCATCCGGTGAGGTAATGTGACTTGATAAACGCTTACTCAGGTAAGTGTATGGTAAACGGCCCCTAACTCCAGTTAAAAATGTTAGTTAACCTTAAGGGTGTTTTTGTTCTTTTACCTTCTTTTTGTCCTTTTTGTTTTTTGTAATATTATATCATAGAGTAAATTGTGATTTTCGTCTCTATGTTTGTTTTTTTCCTTTTTCGTTTTTGTTACTTTTTTTTCATTTTATACTCTTATTATATTAATTAATTAATGATAATTTTAACTAAGAATATATTAAAATACATATTTTATTTTTGTAAATTACACCGTTAAAAAAAATTGTTGTCGGTATCTTTAAATTGAGTTAAATATTGAATATTTTCAAACTGTTGTACAATTTATCAAACATATATATAAATATACGGGTGGTTTCATTTACAAACTATGCAATTCTAACAAATTTTACAAACCAATCTTAGTCGTTCATTTAGGGGCTGTTTACCAACTCTTATCGGGTAAGTGCTATCCGGGTAAGAGTACTGACCCGAGTAAGTGTTATCCCGGTAAGTGCTGTCCCGACTAAGAATGTTTACCAAATATTTTTGGTAAGTTCTTACCAACAATATAATGACCATTGTAACCCTATTTATAATTATATATTGATTAGACATTTTTTTTCATGTAATTATCCGGCCCAAATGTCATGTGTATTATTCCAAATCTAGATAGAAAGCCATCCATAAATTCAAAGCTTCAGCTCAAAACATCAGCCCACATACATCTTCAATTTGAAAAGCCCAAAAAACACCATACAACAAAAACCGACCAACCAAATCAGATCAAATCATCAAAGAACATCCGCATCATATCTATAAACCCTAAAATCCCAGTTCAAAAAGCCTCCCTTCGATTATCTCCATAGATGAAATCAWCGAAAACCACAAGAACACAAACCATCAAATCGGAACCCCAATCATCCTCAAACATCCCAACCGGCGATCCCCACCCCCAATCGGCAAAACCACAATCACATGCAGCCATCGGCGAATCCACAGTCAAAATCACATGCTATACCCAAAGGGGAAGAAGATGTATAGTGGGAGAAAGGAGAATGGGACGAGAGTGACGCAGTAAGCACCCCTTCCGAAATAGAAAATAACGTCAAATCGCCTCGGAAAATCAAAATAACCGCCTGCCACAGGAAAATCACAGGAAGAAGATGTATAGCGGTCGAAGACCTGTGAATAGAGAGGGAGAAAGAGGGCAAGTATGGAAACGTGAAATCTGACTCGGGTAAGCATGAAATCGAAGCTGACTGGGTAAGATTTCGGTCAGCATTTCGGTCAGATCTCGGCAGATTCGTGATTTGGTAAACACACTGACTGCTGACCGAGTCAGATATGCTGACCGAGTCAGTCCGGTCAGCAGTTAGTAAACAGCCCCTTAGTCTAATAAATATTTGATTTTATTTTGTTTCTCAATCTAAAGTCATGATTATAATGAATGAACCTTATCATCTTTCATATATATATATATATATATATATATATATATATATATATATATATCTCAATCATAATTAATGATAACTGTCCATAAATATCTCAACTGTATCATAATAATATAATGGTTTTTATAATTTGTAAATATTACATAGTTTGTATTTGAAAACACCTTATAAATATATATCTGCAAATCCGTCTACACTAATTCAAAAAATCATTTTCTATTTTAAGTTGGGTTTAAAAGTTTATTCTTCTTTCTTGTTTATGCAACTCGTTAAAAAACGCAACCATAAAATATAACTCGTTAAAACGTAACCATAAATATAACTCGTTAAAAACCATAACCATAAAGACATGTTCCATTAAATTAAAGAAAAAAGTAAAATATTTACTTTAAAAATATAAAAATAAAAATAAAAATAAAAATAAAATATTTATGGATAAATGTTGGGAAGCCAATAGAAGAGGGGAGTTTATGGAAGTGTTTGTATGGTTAGATTTGAGACCAACCAATGAGATTTTAATATTCAAGGATCTTGTGATTAGGGGTGTTCGCGGTCCGGTTTGGGCGGTTTAACCCCTCAAACCACAAACCAAACCGTAATGGCGGTTTATAAAATTTTCAAACCGAGCGGTTTGACATYAAGTGCCCAGACCGGTCAAACCAGACCAAGTAAAAGCGGTCTGGTTTGACCGGTTTAGGCGGCTTGGGCCTTTAATGGACTTTATATTAAACTTAATATATATATATATATATATAT